>NC_081189.1:79461863-79739363 GCF_902713425.1 Acipenser ruthenus
GTTGATATGTATTTTTTATAGCCAGATAATGGACATAGGTTTAACTTTCTATCATTGTTTCAGGCTACTCTACTTGAAATACTGAGAAATAAATTCAAAAAAGAGAGAAAGACACTTATTTCAGTGGAGACTGTAGAAGACATGAAAAAAAAGTTTGGTGCTGTGGGTCGAGGAAGGAAGCGTGCACCAGAGCAACAGCAACCGCACATGGAAAAGAGAAGAGAATCTGTAAGCCTAACTCTTGGATCTGCATTGACAGAAATAGATTGAAATAGAATTACATACTTTATATATGTACATACATGCGATTGTGTAGTTTATTAGCTAATTGGCTTTCATGGAGAGTACTTGATCTTTAGCATTTTTCCAGAGTAAAGAAAAGCACAGAGAATACATGCAGTAAATGCCTGATCATAAGTATTGAATTACTTAACGTTATGATACATATTGCAGATGCAAAGTGAGGAGTTCCCAGGAGAAGACGAGCATAGTACTGTACACACTCGGGCAAGAATGATGGAGAAGAAGTCCACTGAAGAAGTCCTTGGTCTGTTTCCATTCCTAAAGCATCCTAAACTGGTAGGTACTAGTTTTTATTCTACTATGGTGATTGATCAGAAATTAATATTTTTAGTTATAAGCATGTATAATCACTTTAATTAGTCCTCCTAGGTGACCTTTCTGCATCAGCAATCCACCTGCTCCAGCTTTTACAAAACTCCACTGCTCCTGGTTTTTCCCATGCAACTTCTTTCTGCACGCATTCAGTTTAGTTTGATTTTGTTTTATTTATTGATTTTTTTAACTACTACATTATTTGTAAGTATTCAACTCTTTTTTGCAGCTGTGTATATCACCTTGGATAAAGGCATATGATATATAAATAAATATAATAATAACTTTAGCATCTGTATTTTAGCTGTTGCACGAAGTAGAACTACGTTTTGGAGTAAACTTGGAACGGAACCTAATGAGTGGCCTATCCAGAATGGTAGATCCTATTTTCAGACTTTCTAGTGGGCATCTTCTAACTACTGTGATGTCCTACATTTGAAGGTGCTTCAGATAAGACACAGGAAAATGGTAATGTATAAGAAATATTTATTGTACATCAAATTGTTTTGACCTATCTCAGAATAGGATCTATAAATAACTATTAAACAGAAAATGATGCAACTTCATTTCATACACTTAGAGCATAATATTTCATGGGGAAGATAGCTGGTATTTAACTCTCACAGGGGCATAAAAACCAATGCGAAAAACCTGCATGAACAGATTTTTAGAAACTTTGTTGATACTGTTCTTAACATTGTTTTGCTCCAATCCACAATAACGTTTGTATCAGTGGTGGTCAGTCCTGGTCCTGGAGAGCTACAGTCTTGTGTGTGTTTTTTTTAGGTACCTGTGGGAGGGGGTGGGTGATTCACTGACACAAGAAACAGCAGGTGTACTTGAAGCACCGCACAGGTGCCCAGTTTTATTGTGCCGGGTGTACTTGTTATTTTTAGCCCGCAGAGGGCGCTGTTCACCGTGGTCCGCGTACCAACTATGGTAACACAGAACCACGGGATATACCAGTACGGTACGGTTCAAGTGCGGGCGCACTTACAAGTGCTCAAACAATAATTCCAAAACCAAAGATGAAAGAAAACAGGAAAATAAAACACAGTAACAAAACTACAAAAGAAAAGGTGCTGCACTTCGGCAGCGTTACCCCAGCCGTCGCTAGCCGCACGGCCCGGGTCTCCGTCCTACTCTGGCCGTCTCCTCAGCCTACCCTCACACTACACAAGGGGTCTGCCCACGGGTTCCCCACTACAGTTAGGTTTTTCCGTTCTTTATCTTTTTTTTTCGTTGTTTTCCTCGTTTTTCTTTTTGGTCCCGGTTCTCTCTCGGTCCCGGCTCCCGTACTTCCCAGTACGTCTTTTGTTTGTTTCTTTAAAAGGGCAGACCTGAGGAAACAGCAGAGTATTATTTTTATAGGGCACACAATCCCATTAGAGCCCGCCTACCAGCCACTCAGAGAGGGGGAAAGCGCACACACCCTCCTCCCCACCTCTCCGTGTCACCGCCATGACTGACAGGCCGACCCCACGGGACTGCCGCCCCCTCCCTGCAGCATCGTGCCTGCGTCAGACGGCCAGTCCAGATCTCTCCCTGTTACAGTACCTTTAAATCATTTAAACTATTCTTTATCTGTGCAGTTTAGCAAATAATGAATTAATGAATGTAACTGAGAGCACTGGTGGAATGCAAAGCCAAAGATCCTGTACCTCTCAGACCAGGGTTGCTCAACATTCTTCCGTTTGCTTTGTACTTTGTATATGATCTGATACCCTATTTGTTTTTTTAGGACTGAGAATGAATGCTGCATTGTTGCTGTTGCCAGCTTTGTTTCGAGAGAGGGAAAATCTGTTGTTTGTTGTTGACCAAGTAAGTTAATTGAGCTCTACTTTTTAAATGTAGCTTAACTGAATTGATGTTTTCAATGTTAAATACAAAGTCAAATTATCATTTAGAGATATCTCAAAATGAGTTTGAGATATCTCCAAATTAATTCCCGATATCTGTAAACCATTTTGAGATATCTTAAAATATGTTAAGATATCTCTAATTATTTCAAAATATTTTAAGATATATTCAACTGATTTAAGGATATTTTG
This sequence comes from Acipenser ruthenus, assembly GCF_902713425.1. NCBI lineage: Eukaryota > Metazoa > Chordata > Actinopteri > Acipenseriformes > Acipenseridae > Acipenser > Acipenser ruthenus. The sequence goes on from NC_081189.1 coordinate 79,464,530, forward strand.
AAATATTTAAAGATATCTGTTAAATATTTAAAGGTATCTCTTAATTTGGCTTGCCATAAATGTGTACTTAATGAATTATGAGGGAGACTTGTAGGCAATTCACAGGAGTTTAAGACGTTCCTCGCTGTTTTAAGTGAGATCCGACAGTTTAAATGTTTTTAAAGGGAGGAATATTACGAAATCCCTTTAAAGTAGCCGCAGCCCCACCACACGAGCCGCCACTGCTTGTAGGTATGGTGAGATGCTGCTGAAGTACAATTTCACATAATTTATTGTTGAATAAAGTTATTAATTATTATTATTATTTTAAAATCTATACAGGTACCACCATCACCTACGCCAACTATCGTTTTCAAGGGAACAACAAGCCCATTGGCAGCAGATGACATCTCTGTTTGTGTTGATGGAATTGAGATACTCAGTGATTATCCAGGAATGGATATCACCCTTGCTGTTGAATGTATTTTTTCTCTTTATTTTTCCTTGGGCATTGAGTATCCTAAAGCTCTAAATAATTTTCTGACTTTCATGGAAAGGTACTTCATGAAGCTGAGTACCTCTGACAAAGTACCTTTGCCAGTGTTAAAGATGTACAGTCAAATAACTGCACTTTTACTTGGGGAATAATTATATTGATCTGATGGAATGCCATTTTTACATTTAATCTGAAATTAAATGAATTTATTGTGTCAACTATTTAATTTGATTACAAAAACAGAATGTTTGATATAAAAATGTAATTGTACATATCAAAAAAGTATTTATTTTAAATGTAAATGGCTGATTAGAAAATTAATTGTTTATAACAAATGTAAATTGTTTTTAATAGAAGTTTTGATCTCAAAAAACTAATAAACATTCAGTCTTAATTTATAGATATCATAAACTCATAATAAGCTCTGATCTCAATACTGTACTGTAGCTCTTCTAATTTGTGCCACCAAAAAATGAATAAGAAAAAAGAAACCCACGTTCATCAGTTTCAATATACATTTTATCTCCGCTTTTTCAAGGTCTATTACATGTTCTTGAAAATGTATTTTGTGTAAGTTTCAGGAAAATCTGTGGGATGCATAGATTTATTTTCCAGTTTGCTGCGAGACCCTCTTTTTCACTGTGTAAATATGGTTTAATTATTAAAAACACACAGGTTGAATAAAACTGTGTAAAACTGTATATAACTAAACCTGAAACTGAAACTACTCTAATGGTTTAACCTGTAAAAACAATAAATTGTTATATAAATGTTTAATAAATAAATTGTTGGCATCCTGAATTGAGTGATTTATCAAAGCACTTACACTTCTGAGGTTGGGGGATTCTAAAGGATGTGAAGAGCTCTTAAAGGTATACATTTGTTTTTTCCCAGATGAACCAAACAACCCTCCATAGAATGTTAATTGTAAGGTTCAATAGTGTAACTCTTATGGTTCTATATTAAACCTCAATAGAAGGTTCTTCAGAGGAACCATTATGGTTCTGTATTATACCATTAATATAAGAACCATGGTGGTTCTTTATTAAACCTCTAATGCAGGGTTCTTCCAAAGAACCATTTTAAAAGGTTCCATATAGCACTTCAAAATGGTTCCAAATCTATACCAGCAGATAGAACCTTTTAGGGTTCTATATTGTACCCTTTTTTCTAAGAGTGTACTGCATAAAAAAAACGAGTGTGTTGTCGTGGCAGTTGGTGATCAAAGAAATAAAACAAAATAAAATCAATAAATAATAATGTCATAGACCTAAAGCCATACCTTTGAAGTCATAATGCATTGCAAGTGTTATTAGGGAATGTTGTGCTGTGTTTTCAAGCGCTTCAATGTGCTGCTCTGCAAGGTTTGGAGACAGCGGGTGCGTTCACGGAGATCAAGAGCAGCCGGAGATCAAGAGCAGCCGCCGCAGGGGAGGGATACCATGGTAAATAGGTTACCTATTTACCATGGTATCTCTCCCCTGGGTGCGTTGTGTTTTGGTGAGCAATAATGCAGGAAAGCAGCGGGCGGGATGGCGAGCTTGTCCTGCTGCTCCAACACAAGCTACCTTAAGAGCCGGTACGATGCGGGCAATGGGTGAAGTTCGTCAGGAGTACTGCATAAAAAAACAAGTGTGTTGTCGTGGCAGTTGGTGATCAAAGAAATAAAACAAAATAAAATCAATAAATAATGTCATAGACCTAAAGCCATACCTTTGAAGTCATAATGCATTGCAAGTGTTATTAGGGAATGTTGTGCTGTGTTTTCAAGCGCTTCAATGTGCTGCTCTGCAAGGTTTGGAGACAGCGGGTGCGTTCACGGAGATCAAGAGCAGCCGGCGCAAAACACAAGGCACCCAGGGGAGAGATACAATGGTAAATAGGTTACCTATTTACCTATTTTTGTTTCGGCGAACGGTTTTGGTGAGCAGTAATGCAGGAAAGCAGCGGGCGGGATGGCGAGCTTGTCCTGCTGCTCCAACACAAGCTACATTAAGAGCCGGTACAATGCGGGCAATGGGTGAAGTTCGTCAGGAGTACTGCATAAAAAAACGAGTGTGTTGTCGTGGCAGTTGGTGATCAAAGAAATAAAACAAAATAAAATCAATAAATAATAATGTCATAGACTTAAAGTCATACCTTTGAAGTCATAATGCATTGCAAGTGTTATTAGGGAATGTTGTGCTGTGTTTTCAAGCGCTTCAATGTGCTGCTCTGCAAGGTTTGGAGACAGCGCGTGCGTTCACGGAGATCAAGAGCAGCCGGAGATCAAGAGCAGCCGCCGCAGGGTATCTCTCCCCTGGGTGCGTTGTGTTTTGGTGAGCAATAATGCAGGAAAGCAGCGGGCGGGATGGCGAGCTTGTCCTGCTGCTCCAACACAAGCTACCTTAAGAGCCGGTACGATGCGGGCAATGGGTGAAGTTCGTCAGGAGTACTGCATAAAAAAACGAGTGTGTTGTCGTGGCAGTTAGTGATCAAAGAAATAAAACAAAATAAAATCAATAAATAATAATGTCATAGACTTAAAGTCATACCTTTGAAGTCATAATGCATTACAAGTGTTATTCGGGAATGTTGTGCTGTGTTTTCAAGCGCTTCAATGTGCTGCTCTGCAAGGTTTGGAGACAGCGGGTGCGTTCACGGAGATCAAGAGCAGCCGCCGCAAAACACAAGGCACCCAGGGGAGAGATACCAATGTAAATAGGTTACATATTTACCTATTTTTGTTTCGGCGAACGGTTTTGGTGAGCAGTAATGCAGGAAAGCAGCGGGCGGGATGGCGAGCTTGTCCTGCTGCTCCAACACAAGCTACCTTAAGAGCCGGTACAATGCGGGCAATGGGTGAAGTTCGTCAGGAGTACTGCATAAAAAAACGAGTGTGTTGTCGTGGCAGTTGGTGATCAAAGAAATAAAACAAAATAAAATCAATAAATAATAATGTCATAGACTTAAAGTCATACCTTTGAAGTCATAATGCATTGCAAGTGTTATTATGGAATGTTGTGCTGTGTTTTCAAGCGCTTCAATGTGCTGCTCTGCAAGGTTTGGAGACAGCGGGTGCGTTCACGGAGATCAAGAGCAGCCGGAGATCAAGAGCAGCCGCCGCAGGGTATCTCTCCCCTGGGTGCGTTGTGTTTTGGTGAGCAATAATGCAGGAAAGCAGCGGGCGGGATGGCGAGCTTGTCCTGCTGCTCCAACACAAGCTACCTTAAGAGCCGGTACGATGCGGGCAATGGGTGAAGTTCGTCAGGAGTACTGCATAAAAAAACGAGTGTGTTGTCGTGGCAGTTGGTGATCAAAGAAATAAAACAAAATAAAATCAATAAATAATAATGTCATAGACTTAAAGTCATACCTTTGAAGTCATAATGCATTGCAAGTGTTATTATGGAATGTTGTGCTGTGTTTTCAAGCGCTTCAATGTGCTGCTCTGCAAGGTTTGGAGACAGCGCGTGCGTTCACGGAGATCAAGAGCAGCCGGAGATCAAGAGCAGCCGCCGCAGGGTATCTCTCCCCTGGGTGCGTTGTGTTTTGGTGAGCAATAATGCAGGAAAGCAGCGGGCGGGATGGCGAGCTTGTCCTGCTGCTCCAACACAAGCTACCTTAAGAGCCGGTACGATGCGGGCAATGGGTGAAGTTCGTCAGGAGTACTGCATAAAAAAACGAGTGTGTTGTCGTGGCAGTTGGTGATCAAAGAAATAAAACAAAATAAAATCAATAAATAATAATGTCATAGACTTAAAGTCATACCTTTGAAGTCATAATGCATTGCAAGTGTTATTATGGAATGTTGTGCTGTGTTTTCAAGCGCTTCAATGTGCTGCTCTGCAAGGTTTGGAGACAGCGCGTGCGTTCACGGAGATCAAGAGCAGCCGCCGCAGGGGAGGGATACCACGGTTTATAGGTTACCTATTTACCATGGTATCTCTCCCCTGGGTGCGTTTTGTTTTGGTGAGCAATAATGCAGGAAAGCAGCGGGCGGGATGGCGAGCTTGTCCTGCTGCTCCAACACAAGCTACCTTAAGAGCCGGTACGATGCGGGCAATGGGTGAAGTTCGTCAGGAGTACTGCATAAAAAAACGAGTGTGTTGTCGTGGCAGTTGGTGATCAAAGAAATAAAACAAAATAAAATCAATAAATAATAATGTCATAGACTTAAAGTCATACCTTTGAAGTCATAATGCATTGCAAGTGTTATTATGGAATGTTGTGCTGTGTTTTCAAGCGCTTCAATGTGCTGCTCTGCAAGGTTTGGAGACAGCGCGTGCGTTCACGGAGATCAAGAGCAGCCGCCGCAGGGGAGGGATACCATGGTAAATAGGTTACCTATTTACCATGGTATCTCTCCCCTGGGTGCGTTGTGTTTTGGTGAGCAATAATGCAGGAAAGCAGCGGGCGGGATGGCGAGCTTGTCCTGCTGCTCCAACACAAGCTACCTTAAGAGCCGGTACGATGCGGGCAATGGGTGAAGTTCGTCAGGAGTACTGCATAAAAAAACAAGTGTGTTGTCGTGGCAGTTGGTGATCAAAGAAATAAAACAAAATAAAATCAATAAATAATGTCATAGACCTAAAGCCATACCTTTGAAGTCATAATGCATTGCAAGTGTTATTAGGGAATGTTGTGCTGTGTTTTCAAGCGCTTCAATGTGCTGCTCTGCAAGGTTTGGAGACAGCGGGTGCGTTCACGGAGATCAAGAGCAGCCGGCGCAAAACACAAGGCACCCAGGGGAGAGATACAATGGTAAATAGGTTACCTATTTACCTATTTTTGTTTCGGCGAACGGTTTTGGTGAGCAGTAATGCAGGAAAGCAGCGGGCGGGATGGCGAGCTTGTCCTGCTGCTCCAACACAAGCTACATTAAGAGCCGGTACAATGCGGGCAATGGGTGAAGTTCGTCAGGAGTACTGCATAAAAAAACGAGTGTGTTGTCGTGGCAGTTGGTGATCAAAGAAATAAAACAAAATAAAATCAATAAATAATAATGTCATAGACTTAAAGTCATACCTTTGAAGTCATAATGCATTGCAAGTGTTATTAGGGAATGTTGTGCTGTGTTTTCAAGCGCTTCAATGTGCTGCTCTGCAAGGTTTGGAGACAGCGCGTGCGTTCACGGAGATCAAGAGCAGCCGGAGATCAAGAGCAGCCGCCGCAGGGTATCTCTCCCCTGGGTGCGTTGTGTTTTGGTGAGCAATAATGCAGGAAAGCAGCGGGCGGGATGGCGAGCTTGTCCTGCTGCTCCAACACAAGCTACCTTAAGAGCCGGTACGATGCGGGCAATGGGTGAAGTTCGTCAGGAGTACTGCATAAAAAAACGAGTGTGTTGTCGTGGCAGTTAGTGATCAAAGAAATAAAACAAAATAAAATCAATAAATAATAATGTCATAGACTTAAAGTCATACCTTTGAAGTCATAATGCATTACAAGTGTTATTCGGGAATGTTGTGCTGTGTTTTCAAGCGCTTCAATGTGCTGCTCTGCAAGGTTTGGAGACAGCGGGTGCGTTCACGGAGATCAAGAGCAGCCGCCGCAAAACACAAGGCACCCAGGGGAGAGATACCAATGTAAATAGGTTACATATTTACCTATTTTTGTTTCGGCGAACGGTTTTGGTGAGCAGTAATGCAGGAAAGCAGCGGGCGGGATGGCGAGCTTGTCCTGCTGCTCCAACACAAGCTACCTTAAGAGCCGGTACAATGCGGGCAATGGGTGAAGTTCGTCAGGAGTACTGCATAAAAAAACGAGTGTGTTGTCGTGGCAGTTGGTGATCAAAGAAATAAAACAAAATAAAATCAATAAATAATAATGTCATAGACTTAAAGTCATACCTTTGAAGTCATAATGCATTGCAAGTGTTATTATGGAATGTTGTGCTGTGTTTTCAAGCGCTTCAATGTGCTGCTCTGCAAGGTTTGGAGACAGCGGGTGCGTTCACGGAGATCAAGAGCAGCCGGAGATCAAGAGCAGCCGCCGCAGGGTATCTCTCCCCTGGGTGCGTTGTGTTTTGGTGAGCAATAATGCAGGAAAGCAGCGGGCGGGATGGCGAGCTTGTCCTGCTGCTCCAACACAAGCTACCTTAAGAGCCGGTACGATGCGGGCAATGGGTGAAGTTCGTCAGGAGTACTGCATAAAAAAACGAGTGTGTTGTCGTGGCAGTTGGTGATCAAAGAAATAAAACAAAATAAAATCAATAAATAATAATGTCATAGACTTAAAGTCATACCTTTGAAGTCATAATGCATTGCAAGTGTTATTATGGAATGTTGTGCTGTGTTTTCAAGCGCTTCAATGTGCTGCTCTGCAAGGTTTGGAGACAGCGCGTGCGTTCACGGAGATCAAGAGCAGCCGGAGATCAAGAGCAGCCGCCGCAGGGTATCTCTCCCCTGGGTGCGTTGTGTTTTGGTGAGCAATAATGCAGGAAAGCAGCGGGCGGGATGGCGAGCTTGTCCTGCTGCTCCAACACAAGCTACCTTAAGAGCCGGTACGATGCGGGCAATGGGTGAAGTTCGTCAGGAGTACTGCATAAAAAAACGAGTGTGTTGTCGTGGCAGTTGGTGATCAAAGAAATAAAACAAAATAAAATCAATAAATAATAATGTCATAGACTTAAAGTCATACCTTTGAAGTCATAATGCATTGCAAGTGTTATTATGGAATGTTGTGCTGTGTTTTCAAGCGCTTCAATGTGCTGCTCTGCAAGGTTTGGAGACAGCGCGTGCGTTCACGGAGATCAAGAGCAGCCGCCGCAGGGGAGGGATACCACGGTTTATAGGTTACCTATTTACCATGGTATCTCTCCCCTGGGTGCGTTTTGTTTTGGTGAGCAATAATGCAGGAAAGCAGCGGGCGGGATGGCGAGCTTGTCCTGCTGCTCCAACACAAGCTACCTTAAGAGCCGGTACGATGCGGGCAATGGGTGAAGTTCGTCAGGAGTACTGCATAAAAAAACGAGTGTGTTGTCGTGGCAGTTGGTGATCAAAGAAATAAAACAAAATAAAATCAATAAATAATAATGTCATAGACTTAAAGTCATACCTTTGAAGTCATAATGCATTGCAAGTGTTATTATGGAATGTTGTGCTGTGTTTTCAAGCGCTTCAATGTGCTGCTCTGCAAGGTTTGGAGAGAGCGGGTGCGTTCACGGAGATCAAGAGCAGCCGGCGCAAAACACAACGCACCCAGGGGAGAGATACCATGTTAAATAGGTTACCTGTTTACCTATTTTTGTTTCGGTGAACGGTTTTGGTGAGCAGTAATGCAGGAAAGCAGCGGGCGGGATGGCGAGCTTGTCCTGCTGCTCCAACACAAGCTACCTTAAGAGCCGGTACGATGCGGGCAATGGGTGAAGTTCGTCAGGAGTACTGCATAAAAAAACGAGTGTGTTGTCGTGGCAGTTGGTGATCAAAGAAATAAAACAAAATAAAATCAATAAATAATAATGTCATAGACTTAAAGTCATACCTTTGAAGTCATAATGCATTGCAAGTGTTATTATGGAATGTTGTGCTGTGTTTTCAAGCGCTTCAATGTGCTGCTCTGCAAGGTTTGGAGACAGCGGGTGCGTTCACGGAGATCAAGAGCAGCCGGAGATCAAGAGCAGCCGCCGCAGGGGAGGGATACCATGGTAAATAGGTTACCTATTTACCATGGTATCTCTCCCCTGGGTGCGTTGTGTTTTGGTGAGCAATAATGCAGGAAAGCAGCGGGCGGGATGGCGAGCTTGTCCTGCTGCTCCAACACAAGCTACCTTAAGAGCCGGTACGATGCGGGCAATGGGTGAAGTTCGTCAGGAGTACTGCATAAAAAAACGCGTGTATTGTCGTGGCAGTTGGTGATCAAAGAAATAAAACAAAATAAAATCAATAAATAATAATGTCATAGAATTAAAGTCATACCTTTGAAGTCATAATGCATTGCAAGTGTTATTATGGAATGTTGTGCTGTGTTTTCAAGCGCTTCAATGTGCTGCTCTGCAAGGTTTGGAGACAGCGCGTGCGTTCACGGAGATCAAGAGCAGCCGGAGATCAAGAGCAGCCGCCGCAGGGGAGGGATACCATGGTAAATAGGTTACCTATTTACCATGGTATCTCTGCCCTGGGTGCGTTGTGTTTTGGTGAGCAATAATGCAGGAAAGCAGCGGGCGGGATGGCGAGCTTGTCCTGCTGCTCCAACACAAGCTACCTTAAGAGCCGGTACGATGCGGGCAATGGGTGAAGTTCGTCAGGAGTACTGCATAAAAAAACGCGTGTGTTGTCGTGGCAGTTGGTGATCAAAGAAATAAAACAAAATAAAATCAATAAATAATAATGTCATAGAATTAAAGTCATACCTTTGAAGTCATAATGCATTGCAAGTGTTATTATGGAATGTTGTGCTGTGTTTTCAAGCGCTTCAATGTGCTGCTCTGCAAGGTTTGGAGACAGCGCGTGCGTTCACGGAGATCAAGAGCAGCCGGAGATCAACAGCAGCCGCCGCAGGGGAGGGATACCATGGTAAATAGGTTACCTATTTACCATGGTATCTCTCCCCTGGGTGCGTTGTGTTTTGGTGAGCAATAATGCAGTAAAGCAGCGGGCGGGATGGCGAGCTTGTCCTGCTGCTCCAACACAAGCTACCTTAAGAGCCGGTACGATGCGGGCAATGGGTGAAGTTCGTCAGGAGTACTGCATAAAAAAACGCGTGTGTTGTCGTGGCAGTTGGTGATCAAAGAAATAAAACAAAATAAAATCAATAAATAATAATGTCATAGACTTAAAGTCATACCTTTGAAGTCATAATGCATTGCAAGTGTTATTATGGAATGTTGTGCTGTGTTTTCAAGCGCTTCAATGTGCTGCTCTGCAAGGTTTGGAGACAGCGGGTGCGTTCACGGAGATCAAGAGCAGCCGGAGATCAAGAGCAGCCGCCGCAGGGTATCTCTCCCCTGGGTGCGTTGTGTTTTGGTGAGCAATAATGCAGGAAAGCAGCGGGCGGGATGGCGAGCTTGTCCTGCTGCTCCAACACAAGCTACCTTAAGAGCCGGTACGATGCGGGCAATGGGTGAAGTTCGTCAGGAGTACTGCATAAAAAAACGAGTGTGTTGTCGTGGCAGTTGGTGATCAAAGAAATAAAACAAAATAAAATCAATAAATAATAATGTCATAGACTTAAAGTCATACCTTTGAAGTCATAATGCATTGCAAGTGTTATTATGGAATGTTGTGCTGTGTTTTCAAGCGCTTCAATGTGCTGCTCTGCAAGGTTTGGAGACAGCGCGTGCGTTCACGGAGATCAAGAGCAGCCGGAGATCAAGAGCAGCCGCCGCAGGGTATCTCTCCCCTGGGTGCGTTGTGTTTTGGTGAGCAATAATGCAGGAAAGCAGCGGGCGGGATGGCGAGCTTGTCCTGCTGCTCCAACACAAGCTACCTTAAGAGCCGGTACGATGCGGGCAATGGGTGAAGTTCGTCAGGAGTACTGCATAAAAAAACGAGTGTGTTGTCGTGGCAGTTGGTGATCAAAGAAATAAAACAAAATAAAATCAATAAATAATAATGTCATAGACTTAAAGTCATACCTTTGAAGTCATAATGCATTGCAAGTGTTATTATGGAATGTTGTGCTGTGTTTTCAAGCGCTTCAATGTGCTGCTCTGCAAGGTTTGGAGACAGCGCGTGCGTTCACGGAGATCAAGAGCAGCCGCCGCAGGGGAGGGATACCACGGTTTATAGGTTACCTATTTACCATGGTATCTCTCCCCTGGGTGCGTTTTGTTTTGGTGAGCAATAATGCAGGAAAGCAGCGGGCGGGATGGCGAGCTTGTCCTGCTGCTCCAACACAAGCTACCTTAAGAGCCGGTACGATGCGGGCAATGGGTGAAGTTCGTCAGGAGTACTGCATAAAAAAACGAGTGTGTTGTCGTGGCAGTTGGTGATCAAAGAAATAAAACAAAATAAAATCAATAAATAATAATGTCATAGACTTAAAGTCATACCTTTGAAGTCATAATGCATTGCAAGTGTTATTATGGAATGTTGTGCTGTGTTTTCAAGCGCTTCAATGTGCTGCTCTGCAAGGTTTGGAGAGAGCGGGTGCGTTCACGGAGATCAAGAGCAGCCGGCGCAAAACACAACGCACCCAGGGGAGAGATACCATGTTAAATAGGTTACCTGTTTACCTATTTTTGTTTCGGTGAACGGTTTTGGTGAGCAGTAATGCAGGAAAGCAGCGGGCGGGATGGCGAGCTTGTCCTGCTGCTCCAACACAAGCTACCTTAAGAGCCGGTACGATGCGGGCAATGGGTGAAGTTCGTCAGGAGTACTGCATAAAAAAACGAGTGTGTTGTCGTGGCAGTTGGTGATCAAAGAAATAAAACAAAATAAAATCAATAAATAATAATGTCATAGACTTAAAGTCATACCTTTGAAGTCATAATGCATTGCAAGTGTTATTATGGAATGTTGTGCTGTGTTTTCAAGCGCTTCAATGTGCTGCTCTGCAAGGTTTGGAGACAGCGGGTGCGTTCACGGAGATCAAGAGCAGCCGGAGATCAAGAGCAGCCGCCGCAGGGGAGGGATACCATGGTAAATAGGTTACCTATTTACCATGGTATCTCTCCCCTGGGTGCGTTGTGTTTTGGTGAGCAATAATGCAGGAAAGCAGCGGGCGGGATGGCGAGCTTGTCCTGCTGCTCCAACACAAGCTACCTTAAGAGCCGGTACGATGCGGGCAATGGGTGAAGTTCGTCAGGAGTACTGCATAAAAAAACGCGTGTATTGTCGTGGCAGTTGGTGATCAAAGAAATAAAACAAAATAAAATCAATAAATAATAATGTCATAGAATTAAAGTCATACCTTTGAAGTCATAATGCATTGCAAGTGTTATTATGGAATGTTGTGCTGTGTTTTCAAGCGCTTCAATGTGCTGCTCTGCAAGGTTTGGAGACAGCGCGTGCGTTCACGGAGATCAAGAGCAGCCGGAGATCAAGAGCAGCCGCCGCAGGGGAGGGATACCATGGTAAATAGGTTACCTATTTACCATGGTATCTCTGCCCTGGGTGCGTTGTGTTTTGGTGAGCAATAATGCAGGAAAGCAGCGGGCGGGATGGCGAGCTTGTCCTGCTGCTCCAACACAAGCTACCTTAAGAGCCGGTACGATGCGGGCAATGGGTGAAGTTCGTCAGGAGTACTGCATAAAAAAACGCGTGTGTTGTCGTGGCAGTTGGTGATCAAAGAAATAAAACAAAATAAAATCAATAAATAATAATGTCATAGAATTAAAGTCATACCTTTGAAGTCATAATGCATTGCAAGTGTTATTATGGAATGTTGTGCTGTGTTTTCAAGCGCTTCAATGTGCTGCTCTGCAAGGTTTGGAGACAGCGCGTGCGTTCACGGAGATCAAGAGCAGCCGGAGATCAACAGCAGCCGCCGCAGGGGAGGGATACCATGGTAAATAGGTTACCTATTTACCATGGTATCTCTCCCCTGGGTGCGTTGTGTTTTGGTGAGCAATAATGCAGTAAAGCAGCGGGCGGGATGGCGAGCTTGTCCTGCTGCTCCAACACAAGCTACCTTAAGTGCCGGTACGATGCGGGCAATGGGTGAAGTTCGTCAGGAGTACTGCATAAAAAAACGCGTGTGTTGTCGTGGCAGTTGGTGATCAAAGAAATAAAACAAAATAAAATCAATAAATAATAATGTCATAGAATTAAAGTCATACCTTTGAAGTCATAATGCATTGTAAGTGTTATTATGGAATGTTGTGCTGTGTTTTCAAGCGCTTCAATGTGCTGCTCTGCAAGGTTTGGAGACAGCGCGTGCGTTCACGGAGATCAAGAGCAGCCGGAGATCAAGAGCAGCCGCCGCAGGGGAGGGATACCACGGTAAATAGGTTACCTATTTACCATGGTATCTCTCCCCTGGGTGCGTTGTGTTTTGGTGAGCAATAATGCAGGAAAGCAGCGGGCGGGATGGCGAGCTTGTCCTGCTGCTCCAACACAAGCTACCTTAAGAGCCGGTACGATGCGGGCAATGGGTGAAGTTCGTCAGGAGTACTGCATAAAAAAACGCATGTATTGTCGTGGCAGTTGGTGATCAAAGAAATAAAACAAAATAAAATCAATAAATAATAATGTCATAGAATTAAAGTCATACCTTTGAAGTCATAATGCATTGCAATTGTTATTATGGAATGTTGTGCTGTGTTTTCAAGCGCTTCAATGTGCTGCTCTGCAAGGTTTGGAGACAGCGCGTGCGCTCACGGAGATCAAGAGCAGCCGGAGATCAAGAGCAGCCGCCGCAGGGGAGGGATACCATGGTAAATAGGTTACCTATTTACCATGGTATCTCTGCCCTGGGTGCGTTGTGTTTTGGTGAGCAATAATGCAGGAAAGCAGCGGGCGGGATGGCGAGCTTGTCCTGCTGCTCCAACACAAGCTACCTTAAGAGCCGGTACGATGCGGGCAATGGGTGAAGTTCGTCAGGAGTACTGCATAAAAAAACGCGTGTGTTGTCGTGGCAGTTGGTGATCAAAGAAATAAAACAAAATAAAATCAATAAATAATAATGTCATAGAATTAAAGTCATACCTTTGAAGTCATAATGCATTGCAAGTGTTATTATGGAATGTTGTGCTGTGTTTTCAAGCGCTTCAATGTGCTGCTCTGCAAGGTTTGGAGACAGCGCGTGCGTTCACGGAGATCAAGAGCAGCCGGAGATCAACAGCAGCCGCCGCAGGGGAGGGATACCACGGTAAATAGGTTACCTATTTACCATGGTATCTCTCCCCTGGGTGCGTTTTGTTTTGGTGAGCAATAATGCAGGAAAGCAGCGGGCGGGATGGCGAGCTTGTCCTGCTGCTCCAACACAAGCTACCTTAAGAGCCGGTACGATGCGGGCAATGGGTGAAGTTCGTCAGGAGTACTGCATAAAAAAACGAGTGTGTTGTCGTGGCAGTTGGTGATCAAAGAAATAAATCAAAATAAAATCAATAAATAATAATGTCATAGACTTAAAGTCATACCTTTGAAGTCATAATGCATTGCAAGTGTTATTATGGAATGTTGTGCTGTGTTTTCAAGCGCTTCAATGTGCTGCTCTGCAAGGTTTGGAGACAGCGCGTGCGTTCACGGAGATCAAGAGCAGCCGCCGCAGGGGAGGGATACCATGGTAAATAGGTTACCTATTTACCATGGTATCTCTCCCCTGGGTGCGTTGTGTTTTGGTGAGCAATAATGCAGGAAAGCAGCGGGCGGGATGGCGAGCTTGTCCTGCTGCTCCAACACAAGCTACCTTAAGAGCAGGTACGATGCGGGCAATGGGTGAAGTTCGTCAGGAGTACTGCATAAAAAAACGCGTGTGTTGTCTTGGCAGTTGGTGATCAAAGAAATAAAACAAAATAAAATCAATAAATAATAATGTCATAGACTTAAAGTCATACCTTTGAAGTCATAATGCATTGCAAGTGTTATTATGGAATGTTGTGCTGTGTTTTCAAGCGCTTCAATGTGCTGCTCTGCAAGGTTTGGAGACAGCGCGTGCGTTCACGGAGATCAAGAGCAGCCGCCGCAGGGGAGGGATACCACGGTAAATAGGTTACCTATTTACCATGGTATCTCTCCCCTGGGTGCGTTGTGTTTTGGTGAGCAATAATGCAGGAAAGCAGCGGGCGGGGTGGCGAGCTTGTCCTGCTGCTCCAACACAAGCTACCTTAAGAGCCGGTACGATGCGGGCAATGGGTGAAGTTCGTCAGGAGTACTGCATAAAAAAACGACTGTGTTGTCGTGGCAGTTGGTGATCAAAGAAATAAAACAAAATAAAATCAATAAATAATAATGTCATAGACTTAAAGTCATACCTTTGAAGTCATAATGCATTGCAAGTGTTATTATGGAATGTTGTGCTGTGTTTTCAAGCGCTTCAATGTGCTGCTCTGCAAGGTTTGGAGACAGCGCGTGCGTTCACGGAGATCAAGAGCAGCCGGAGATCAAGAGCAGCCGCCGCAGGGGAGGGATACCATGGTAAATAGGTTACCTATTTACCATGGTATCTCTCCCCTGGGTGCGTTGTGTTTTGGTGAGCAATAATGCAGGAAAGCAGCGGGCGGGATGGCGAGCTTGTCCTGCTGCTCCAACACAAGCTACCTTAAGAGCCGGTACGATGCGGGCAATGGGTGAAGTTCGTCAGGAGTACTGCATAAAAAAACGACTGTGTTGTCGTGGCAGTTGGTGATCAAAGAAATAAAACAAAATAAAATCAATAAATAATAATGTCATAGACTTAAAGTCATACCTTTGAAGTCATAATGCATTGCAAGTGTTATTATGGAATGTTGTGATGTGTTTTCAAGCGCTTCAATGTGCTGCTCTGCAAGGTTTGGAGACAGCGCGTGCGTTCACGGAGATCAAGAGCAGCCGGAGATCAAGAGCAGCCGCCGCAGGGGAGGGATACCATGGTAAATAGGTTACCTATTTACCATGGTATCTCTCCCCTGGGTGCGTTGTGTTTTGGTGAGCAATAATGCAGGAAAGCAGCGGGCGGGATGGCGAGCTTGTCCTGCTGCTCCAACACAAGCTACCTTAAGAGCCGGTACGATGCGGGCAATGGGTGAAGTTCGTCAGGAGTACTGCATAAAAAAACGAGTGTGTTGTCGTGGCAGTTGGTGATCAAAGAAATAAAACACAATAAAATCAATAAATAATAATGTCATAGACTTTAAGTCATACCTTTGAAGTCAAAATGCATTGCAAGTGTTATTATGGAATGTTGTGCTGTGTTTTCAAGCGCTTCAATGTGCTGCTCTGCAAGGTTTGGAGACAGCGCGTGCGTTCACGGAGATCAAGAGCAGCCGCCGCAGGGGAGGGATACCATGGTAAATAGGTTACCTATTTACCATGGTATCTCTCCCCTGGGTGCGTTGTGTTTTGGTGAGCAATAATGCAGGAAAGCAGCGGGCGGGGTGGCGAGCTTATCCTGCTGCTCCAACACAAGCTACCTTAAGAGCCGGTACGATGCGGGCAATGGGTGAAGTTCGTCAGGAGTACTGCATAAAAAAACGACTGTGTTGTCGTGGCAGTTGGTGATCAAAGAAATAAAACAAAATAAAATCAATAAATAATAATGTCATATACTTAAAGTCATACCTTTGAAGTCATAATGCATTGCAAGTGTTATTATGGAATGTTGTGCTGTGTTTTCAAGCGCTTCAATGTGCTGCTCTGCAAGGTTTGGAGACAGCGCGTGCGTTCACGGAGATCTAGAGCAGCCGCCGCAGGGGAGGGATACCACGGTAAATAGGTTACCTATTTACCATGGTATCTCTCCCCTGGGTGCGTTTTGTTTAGGTGAGCAATAATGCAGGAAAGCAGAGGGCGGGATGGCGAGCTTGTCCTGCTGCTCCAACACAAGCTACCTTAAGAGCCGGTACTATGCGGGCAATGGGTGAAGTTCGTCAGGAGTACTGCATAAAAAAATGAGTGTGTTGTCGTGGCAGTTGGTGATCAAAGAAATAAAACAAAATAAAATCAATAAATAATAATGTCATAGACTTTAAGTCATACCTTTGAAGTCATAATGCATTGCAAGTGTTATTATGGAATGTTGTGCTGTGTTTTCAAGCGCTTCAATGTGCTGCTCTGCAAGGTTTGGAGACAGCGCGTGCGTTCACGGAGATCAAGAGCAGCCGCCGCAGGGGAGGGATACCACTGTAAATAGGTTACCTATTTACCATGGTATCTCTCCCCTGGGTGCGTTTTGTTTTGGTGAGCAATAATGCAGGAAAGCAGCGGGCGGGATGGCGAGCTTGTCCTGCTGCTCCAACACAAGCTACCTTAAGAGCCGGTACGATGCGGGCAATGGGTGAAGTTCGTCAGGAGTACTGCATAAAAAAACGCGTGTGTTGTCGTGGCAGTTGGTGATCAAAGAAATAAAACAAAATAAAATCAATAAATAATAATGTCATAGACTTAAAGTCATACCTTTGAAGTCATAATGCATTGCAAGTGTTATTATGGAATGTTGTGCTGTGTTTTCAAGCGCTTCAATGTGCTGCTCTGCAAGGTTTGGAGACAGCGCGTGCGTTCACGGAGATCAAGAGCAGCCGGAGATCAAGAGCAGCCGCCGCAGGGGAGGGATACCATGGTAAATAGGTTACCTATTTACCATGGTATCTCTCCCCTGGGTGCGTTGTGTTTTGGTGAGCAATAATGCAGGAAAGCAGATCAAGAGCAGCCGCCGCAGGGGAGGGATACCATGGTAAATAGGTTACCTATTTACCATGGTATCTCTCCCCTGGGTGCGTTGTGTTTTGGTGAGCAATAATGCAGGAAAGCAGCGGGCGGGATGGCGAGCTTGTCCTGCTGCTCCAACACAAGCTACCTTAAGAGCCGGTACGATGCGGGCAATGGGTGAAGTTCGTCAGGAGTACTGCATAAAAAAACGAGTGTGTTGTCGTGGCAGTTGGTGATCAAAGAAATAAAACAAAATAAAATCAATAAATAATAATGTCATAGACTTTAAGTCATACCTTTGAAGTCATAATGCATTGCAAGTGTTATTATGGAATGTTGTGCTGTGTTTTCAAGCGCTTCAATGTGCTGCTCTGCAAGGTTTGGAGACAGCGCGTGCGTTCACGGAGATCAAGAGCAGCCGCCGCAGGGGAGGGATACCACGGTAAATAGGTTACCTATTTACCATGGTATCTCTCCCCTGGGTGCGTTTTGTTTTGGTGAGCAATAATGCAGGAAAGCAGCGGGCGGGATGGCGAGCTTGTCCTGCTGCTCCAACACAAGCTACCTTAAGAGCCGGTACGATGCGGGCAATGGGTGAAGTTCGTCAGGAGTACTGCATAAAAAAACGAGTGTGTTGTCGTGGCAGTTGGTGATCAAAGAAATAAAACAAAATAAAATCAATAAATAATAATGTCATAGACTTAAAGTCATACCTTTGAAGTCATAATGCATTGCAAGTGTTATTATGGAATGTTGTGCTGTGTTTTCAAGCGCTTCAATGTGCTGCTCTGCAAGGTTTGGAGACAGCGCGTGCGTTCACGGAGATCAAGAGCAGCCGCCGCAGGGGAGGGATACCACGGTAAATAGGTTACCTATTTACCATGGTATCTCTCCCCTGGGTGCGTTTTGTTTTGGTGAGCAATAATGCAGGAAAGCAGCGGGCGGGATGGCGAGCTTGTCCTGCTGCTCCAACACAAGCTACCTTAAGAGCCGGTACGATGCGGGCAATGGGTGAAGTTCGTCAGGAGTACTGCATAAAAAAACGAGTGTGTTGTCGTGGCAGTTGGTGATCAAAGAAATAAAACAAAATAAAATCAATAAATAATAATGTCATAGACTTAAAGTCATACCTTTGAAGTCATAATGCATTGCAAGTGTTATTATGGAATGTTGTGCTGTGTTTTCAAGCGCTTCAATGTGCTGCTCTGCAAGGTTTGGAGACAGCGCGTGCGTTCACGGAGATCAAGAGCAGCCGCCGCAGGGGAGGGATACCACGGTAAATAGGTTACCTATTTACCATGGTATCTCTCCCCTGGGTGCGTTTTGTTTTGGTGAGCAATAATGCAGGAAAGCAGCGGGCGGGATGGCGAGCTTGTCCTGCTGCTCCAACACAAGCTACCTTAAGAGCCGGTACGATGCGGGCAATGGGTGAAGTTCGTCAGGAGTACTGCATAAAAAAACGAGTGTGTTGTCGTGGCAGTTGGTGATCAAAGAAATAAAACAAAATAAAATCAATAAATAATAATGTCATAGACTTAAAGTCATACCTTTGAAGTCATAATGCATTGCAAGTGTTATTATGGAATGTTGTGCTGTGTTTTCAAGCACTTCAATGTGCTGCTCTGCAAGGTTTGAAGACAGCGCGTGCGTTCACGGAGATCAAGAGCAGCCGCCGCAGGGGAGGGATACCACGGTAAATAGGTTACCTATTTACCATGGTATCTCTCCCCTGGGTGCGTTTTGTTTTGGTGAGCAATAATGCAGGAAAGCAGCGGGCGGGATGGCGAGCTTGTCCTGCTGCTCCAACACAAGCTACCTTAAGAGCCGGTACGATGCGGGCAATGGGTGAAGTTCGTCAGGAGTACTGCATAAAAAAACGAGTGTGTTGTCGTGGCAGTTGGTGATCAAAGAAATAAAACAAAATAAAATCAATAAATAATAATGTCATAGACTTAAAGTCATACCTTTGAAGTCATAATGCATTGCAAGTGTTATTATGGAATGTTGTGCTGTGTTTTCAAGCGCTTCAATGTGCTGCTCTGCAAGGTTTGGAGACAGCGCGTGCGTTCACGGAGATCAAGAGCAGCCGCCGCAGGGGAGGGATACCATGGTAAATAGGTTACCTATTTACCATGGTATCTCTCCCCTGGGTGCGTTGTGTTTTGGTGAGCAATAATGCAGGAAAGCAGCGGGCGGGATGGCGAGCTTGTCCTGCTGCTCCAACACAAGCTACCTTAAGAGCCGGTACGATGCGGGCAATGGGTGAAGTTCGTCAGGAGTACTGCATAAAAAAACGAGTGTGTTGTCGTGGCAGTTGGTGATCAAAGAAATAAAACAAAATAAAATCAATAAATAATAATGTCATAGACTTAAAGTCATACCTTTGAAGTCATAATGCATTGCAAGTGTTTTTATGGAATGTTGTGCTGTGTTTTCAAGCGCTTCAATGTGCTGCTCTGCAAGGTTTGGAGACAGCGGGTGCGTTCACGGAGATCAAGAGCAGCCGGAGATCAAGAGCAGCCGCCGCAGGGGTTACCTATTTACCATGGTATCTCTCCCCTGGGTGCGTTGTGTTTTGGTGAGCAATAATGCAGGAAAGCAGCGGGCGGGATGGCGAGCTTGTCCTGCTGCTCCAACACAAGCTACCTGAAGAGCCGGTACGATGCGGGCAATGGGTGAAGTTCGTCAGGAGTACTGCATAAAAAAACGAGTGTGTTGTCGTTGCAGTTGGTGATCAAAGAAATAAAACAAAATAAAATCAATAAATAATAATGTCATAGACTTAAAGTCATACCTTTGAAGTCATAATGCATTGCAAGTGTTATTATGGAATGTTGTGCTGTGTTTTCAAGCTCTTCAATGTGCTGCTCTGCAAGGTTTGGAGACAGCGGGTGCGTTCACGGAGATCAAGAGCAGCCGGAAATCAAGAGCAGCCGCCGCAGGGGAGGGATACCATGGTAAATAGGTTACCTATTTACCATGGTATCTCTCCCCTGGGTGCGTTGTGTTTTGGTGAGCAATAATGCAGGAAAGCAGCGGGCGGGCTGGCGAGCTTGTCCTGCTGCTCCAACACAAGCTACCTGAAGAGCCGGTACGATGCGGGCAATGGGTGAAGTTCGTCAGGAGTACTGCATAAAAAAACGAGTGTGTTGTCGTGGCAGTTGGTGATCAAAGAAATAAAACAAAATAAAATCAATAAATAATAATGTCATAGACTTAAAGTCATACCTTTGAAGTCATAATGCATTGCAAGTGTTTTTATGGAATGTTGTGCTGTGTTTTCAAGCGCTTCAATGTGCTGCTCTGCAAGGTTTGGAGACAGCGGGTGCGTTCACGGAGATCAAGAGCAGCCGGAGATCAAGAGCAGCCGCCGCAGGGGAGGGATACCATGGTAAATAGGTTACCTATTTACCATGGTATCTCTCCCCTGGGTGCGTTGTGTTTTGGTGAGCAATAATGCAGGAAAGCAGCGGGCGGGATGGCGAGCTTGTCCTGCTGCTCCAACACAAGCTACCTTAAGAGCCGGTACGATGCGGGCAATGGGTGAAGTTCGTCAGGAGTACTGCATAAAAAAACGAGTGTGTTGTCGTGGCAGTTGGTGATCAAAGAAATAAAACAAAATAAAATCAATAAATAATAATGTCATAGACTTAAAGTCATACCTTTGAAGTCATAATGCATTGCAAGTGTTATTATGGAATGTTGTGCTGTGTTTTCAAGCGCTTCAATGTGCTGCTCTGCAAGGTTTGGAGACAGCGCGTGCGTTCACGGAGATCAAGAGCAGCCGCCGCAGGGGAGGGATACCATGGTAAATAGGTTACCTATTTACAATGGTATCTCTCCCCTGGGTGCGTTGTATTTTGGTGAGCAATAATGCAGGAAAGCAGCGGGCGGGGTGGCGACCTTGTCCTGCTGCTCCAACACAAGCTACCTTAAGAGCCGGTACGATGCGGGCAATGGGTGAAGTTCGTCAGGAGTACTGCATAAAAAAACGAGTGTGTTGTCGTGGCAGTTGGTGATCAAAGAAATAAAACAAAATAAAATCAATAAATAATGTCATAGACCTAAAGCCATACCTTTGAAGTCATAATGCATTGCAAGTGTTATTAGGGAATGTTGTGCTGTGTTTTCAAGCGCTTCAATGTGCTGCTCTGCAAGGTTTGGAGACAGCGGGTGCGTTCACGGAGATCAAGAGCAGCCGGCGCAAAACACAAGGCACCCAGGGGAGAGATACAATGGTAAATAGGTTACCTATTTACCTATTTTTGTTTCGGCGAACGGTTTTGGTGAGCAGTAATGCAGGAAAGCAGCGGGCGGGATGGCGAGCTTGTCCTGCTGCTCCAACACAAGCTACATTAAGAGCCGGTACAATGCGGGCAATGGGTGAAGTTCGTCAGGAGTACTGCATAAAAAAACGAGTGTGTTGTCGTGGCAGTTGGTGATCAAAGAAATAAAACAAAATAAAATCAATAAATAATAATGTCATAGACTTAAAGTCATACCTTTGAAGTCATAATGCATTGCAAGTGTTATTAGGGAATGTTGTGCTGTGTTTTCAAGCGCTTCAATGTGCTGCTCTGCAAGGTTTGGAGACAGCGCGTGCGTTCACAGAGATCAAGAGCAGCCGGAGATCAAGAGCAGCCGCCGCAGGGTATCTCTCCCCTGGGTGCGTTGTGTTTTGGTGAGCAATAATGCAGGAAAGCAGCGGGCGGGATGGCGAGCTTGTCCTGCTGCTCCAACACAAGCTACCTTAAGAGCCGGTACGATGCGGGCAATGGGTGAAGTTCGTCAGGAGTACTGCATAAAAAAAAGAGTGTGTTGTCGTGGCAGTTAGTGATCAAAGAAATAAAACAAAATAAAATCAATAAATAATAATGTCATAGACTTAAAGTCATACCTTTGAAGTCATAATGCATTACAAGTGTTATTCGGGAATGTTGTGCTGTGTTTTCAAGCGCTTCAATGTGCTGCTCTGCAAGGTTTGGAGACAGCGGGTGCGTTCACGGAGATCAAGAGCAGCCGCCGCAAAACACAAGGCACCCAGGGGAGAGATACCAATGTAAATAGGTTTCCTATTTACCTATTTTTGTTTCGGCGAACGGTTTTGGTGAGCAGTAATGCAGGAAAGCAGCGGGCGGGATGGCGAGCTTGTCCTGCTGCTCCAACACAAGCTACCTTAAGAGCCGGTACAATGCGGGCAATGGGTGAAGTTCGTCAGGAGTACTGCATAAAAAAACGAGTGTGTTGTCGTGGCAGTTGGTGATCAAAGAAATAAAACAAAATAAAATCAATAAATAATAATGTCATAGACTTAAAGTCATACCTTTGAAGTCATAATGCATTGCAAGTGTTAATAGGGAATGTTGTGCTGTGTTTTCAAGCGCTTCAATGTGCTGCTCTGCAAGGTTTGGAGACAGCGGGTGCGTTCACGGAGATCAAGAGCAGCCGGAGATCAAGAGCAGCCGCCGCAGGGTATCTCTCCCCTGGGTGCGTTGTGTTTTGGTGAGCAATAATGCAGGAAAGCAGCGGGCGGGATGGCGAGCTTGTCCTGCTGCTCCAACACAAGCTACCTTAAGAGCCGGTACGATGCGGGCAATGGGTGAAGTTCGTCAGGAGTACTGCATAAAAAAACGAGTGTGTTGTCGTGGCAGTTGGTGATCAAAGAAATAAAACAAAATAAAATCAATAAATAATAATGTCATAGACTTAAAGTCATACCTTTGAAGTCATAATGCATTGCAAGTGTTATTATGGAATGTTGTGCTGTGTTTTCAAGCGCTTCAATGTGCTGCTCTGCAAGGTTTGGAGACAGCGCGTGCGTTCACGGAGATCAAGAGCAGCCGCCGCAGGGGAGGGATACCACGGTTTATAGGTTACCTATTTACCATGGTATCTCTCCCCTGGGTGCGTTTTGTTTTGGTGAGCAATAATGCAGGAAAGCAGCGGGCGGGATGGCGAGCTTGTCCTGCTGCTCCAACACAAGCTACCTTAAGAGCCGGTACGATGCGGGCAATGGGTGAAGTTCGTCAGGAGTACTGCATAAAAAAACGAGTGTGTTGTCGTGGCAGTTGGTGATCAAAGAAATAAAACAAAATAAAATCAATAAATAATAATGTCATAGACTTAAAGTCATACCTTTGAAGTCATAATGCATTGCAAGTGTTATTATGGAATGTTGTGCTGTGTTTTCAAGCGCTTCAATGTGCTGCTCTGCAAGGTTTGGAGAGAGCGGGTGCGTTCACGGAGATCAAGAGCAGCCGGCGCAATACACAACGCACCCAGGGGAGAGATACCATGTTAAATAGGTTACCTGTTTACCTATTTTTGTTTCGGCGAACGGTTTTGGTGAGCAGTAATGCAGGAAAGCAGCGGGCGGGATGGCGAGCTTGTCCTGCTGCTCCAACACAAGCTACCTTAAGAGCCGGTACGATGCGGGCAATGGGTGAAGTTCGTCAGGAGTACTGCATAAAAAAACGAGTGTGTTGTCGTGGCAGTTGGTGATCAAAGAAATAAAACAAAATAAAATCAATAAATAATAATGTCATAGACTTAAAGTCATACCTTTGAAGTCATAATGCATTGCAAGTGTTATTATGGAATGTTGTGCTGTGTTTTCAAGCGCTTCAATGTGCTGCTCTGCAAGGTTTGGAGACAGCGGGTGCGTTCACGGAGATCAAGAGCAGCCGGAGATCAAGAGCAGCCGCCGCAGGGGAGGGATACCATGGTAAATAGGTTACCTATTTACCATGGTATCTCTCCCCTGGGTGCGTTGTGTTTTGGTGAGCAATAATGCAGGAAAGCAGCGGGCGGGATGGCGAGCTTTTCCTGCTGCTCCAACACAAGCTACCTTAAGAGCCGGTACGATGCGGGCAATGGGTGAAGTTCGTCAGGAGTACTGCATAAAAAAACGCGTGTATTGTCGTGGCAGTTGGTGATCAAAGAAATAAAACAAAATAAAATCAATAAATAATAATGTCATAGAATTAAAGTCATACCTTTGAAGTCATAATGCATTGCAAGTGTTATTATGGAATGTTGTGCTGTGTTTTCAAGCGCTTCAATGTGCTGCTCTGCAAGGTTTGGAGACAGCGCGTGCGTTCACGGAGATCAAGAGCAGCCGGAGATCAAGAGCAGCCGCCGCAGGGTATCTCTCCCCTGGGTGCGTTGTGTTTTGGTGAGCAATAATGCAGGAAAGCAGCGGGCGGGATGGCGAGCTTGTCCTGCTGCTCCAACACAAGCTACCTTAAGAGCCGGTACGATGCGGGCAATGGGTGAAGTTCGTCAGGAGTACTGCATAAAAAAACGAGTGTGTTGTCGTGGCAGTTGGTGATCAAAGAAATAAAACAAAATAAAATCAATAAATAATAATGTCATAGACTTAAAGTCATACCTTTGAAGTCATAATGCATTGCAAGTGTTATTATGGAATGTTGTGCTGTGTTTTCAAGCGCTTCAATGTGCTGCTCTGCAAGGTTTGGAGACAGCGCGTGCGTTCACGGAGATCAAGAGCAGCCGCCGCAGGGGAGGGATACCACGGTTTATAGGTTACCTATTTACCATGGTATCTCTCCCCTGGGTGCGTTTTGTTTTGGTGAGCAATAATGCAGGAAAGCAGCGGGCGGGATGGCGAGCTTGTCCTGCTGCTCCAACACAAGCTACCTTAAGAGCCGGTACGATGCGGGCAATGGGTGAAGTTCGTCAGGAGTACTGCATAAAAAAACGAGTGTGTTGTCGTGGCAGTTGGTGATCAAAGAAATAAAACAAAATAAAATCAATAAATAATAATGTCATAGACTTAAAGTCATACCTTTGAAGTCATAATGCATTGCAAGTGTTATTATGGAATGTTGTGCTGTGTTTTCAAGCGCTTCAATGTGCTGCTCTGCAAGGTTTGGAGAGAGCGGGTGCGTTCACGGAGATCAAGAGCAGCCGGCGCAAAACACAACGCACCCAGGGGAGAGATACCATGTTAAATAGGTTACCTGTTTACCTATTTTTGTTTCGGCGAACGGTTTTGGTGAGCAGTAATGCAGGAAAGCAGCGGGCGGGATGGCGAGCTTGTCCTGCTGCTCCAACACAAGCTACCTTAAGAGCCGGTACGATGCGGGCAATGGGTGAAGTTCGTCAGGAGTACTGCATAAAAAAACGAGTGTGTTGTCGTGGCAGTTGGTGATCAAAGAAATAAAACAAAATAAAATCAATAAATAATAATGTCATAGACTTAAAGTCATACCTTTGAAGTCATAATGCATTGCAAGTGTTATTATGGAATGTTGTGCTGTGTTTTCAAGCGCTTCAATGTGCTGCTCTGCAAGGTTTGGAGACAGCGCGTGCGTTCACGGAGATCAAGAGCAGCCGGAGATCAAGAGCAGCCGCCGCAGGGGAGGGATACCACGGTAAATAGGTTACCTATTTACCATGGTATCTCTCCCCTGGGTGCGTTGTGTTTTGGTGAGCAATAATGCAGGAAAGCAGCGGGCGGGATGGCGAGCTTGTCCTGCTGCTCCAACACAAGCTACCTGAAGAGCCGGTACGATGCGGGCAATGGGTGAAGTTCGTCAGGAGTACTGCATAAAAAAACGCATGTATTGTCGTGGCAGTTGGTGATCAAAGAAATAAAACAAAATAAAATCAATAAATAATAATGTCATAGAATTAAAGTCATACCTTTGAAGTCATAATGCATTGCAAGTGTTATTATGGAATGTTGTGCTGTGTTTTCAAGCGCTTCAATGTGCTGCTCTGCAAGGTTTGGAGACAGCGCGTGCGTTCACGGAGATCAAGAGCAGCCGGAGATCAAGAGCAGCCGCCGCAGGGGAGGGATACCATGGTAAATAGGTTACCTATTTACCATGGTATCTCTGCCCTGGGTGCGTTGTGTTTTGGTGAGCAATAATGCAGGAAAGCAGCGGGCGGGATGGCGAGCTTGTCCTGCTGCTCCAACACAAGCTACCTTAAGAGCCGGTACGATGCGGGCAATGGGTGAAGTTCGTCAGGAGTACTGCATAAAAAAACGAGTGTGTTGTCGTGGCAGTTGGTGATCAAAGAAATAAAACAAAATAAAATCAATAAATAATAATGTCATAGAATTAAAGTCATACCTTTGAAGTCATAATGCATTGCAAGTGTTATTATGGAATGTTGTGCTGTGTTTTCAAGCGCTTCAATGTGCTGCTCTGCAAGGTTTGGAGACAGCGCGTGCGTTCACGGAGATCAAGAGCAGCCGGAGATCAACAGCAGCCGCCGCAGGGGAGGGATACCATGGTAAATAGGTTACCTATTTACCATGGTATCTCTCCCCTGGGTGCGTTGTGTTTTGGTGAGCAATAATGCAGGAAAGCAGCGGGCGGGATGGCGAGCTTGTCCTGCTGCTCCAACACAAGCTACCTTAAGAGCCGGTACGATGCGGGCAATGGGTGAAGTTCGTCAGGAGTACTGCATAAAAAAACGCGTGTGTTGTCGTGGCAGTTGGTGATCAAAGAAATAAAACAAAATAAAATCAATAAATAATAATGTCATAGAATTAAAGTCATACCTTTGAAGTCATAATGCATTGCAAGTGTTATTATGGAATGTTGTGCTGTGTTTTCAAGCGCTTCAATGTGCTGCTCTGCAAGGTTTGGAGACAGCGCGTGCGTTCACGGAGATCAAGAGCAGCCGGAGATCAAGAGCAGCCGCCGCAGGGGAGGGATACCACGGTAAATAGGTTACCTATTTACCATGGTATCTCTCCCCTGGGTGCGTTTTGTTTTGGTGAGCAATAATGCAGGAAAGCAGCGGGCGGGATGGCGAGCTTGTCCTGCTGCTCCAACACAAGCTACCTTAAGAGCCGGTACGATGCGGGCAATGGGTGAAGTTCGTCAGGAGTACTGCATAAAAAAACGCGTGTGTTGTCGTGGCAGTTGGTGATCAAAGAAATAAAACAAAATAAAATCAATAAATAATAATGTCATAGAATTAAAGTCATACCTTTGAAGTCATAATGCATTGCAAGTGTTATTATGGAATGTTGTGCTGTGTTTTCAAGCGCTTCAATGTGCTGCTCTGCAAGGTTTGGAGACAGCGCGTGCGTTCACGGAGATCAAGAGCAGCCGCCGCAGGGGAGGGATACCATGGTAAATAGGTTACCTATTTACCATGGTATCTCTCCCCTGGGTGCGTTGTGTTTTGGTGAGCAATAATGCAGGAAAGCAGCGGGCGGGATGGCGAGCTTGTCCTGCTGCTCCAACACAAGCTACCTTAAGAGCAGGTACGATGCGGGCAATGGGTGAAGTTCGTCAGGAGTACTGCATAAAAAAACGCGTGTGTTGTCTTGGCAGTTGGTGATCAAAGAAATAAAACAAAATAAAATCAATAAATAATAATGTCATAGACTTAAAGTCATACCTTTGAAGTCATAATGCATTGCAAGTGTTATTATGGAATGTTGTGCTGTGTTTTCAAGCGCTTCAATGTGCTGCTCTGCAAGGTTTGGAGACAGCGCGTGCGTTCACGGAGATCAAGAGCAGCCGCCGCAGGGGAGGGATACCACGGTAAATAGGTTACCTATTTACCATGGTATCTCTCCCCTGGGTGCGTTGTGTTTTGGTGAGCAATAATGCAGGAAAGCAGCGGGCGGGGTGGCGAGCTTGTCCTGCTGCTCCAACACAAGCTACCTTAAGAGCCGGTACGATGCGGGCAATGGGTGAAGTTCGTCAGGAGTACTGCATAAAAAAACGACTGTGTTGTCGTGGCAGTTGGTGATCAAAGAAATAAAACAAAATAAAATCAATAAATAATAATGTCATAGACTTAAAGTCATACCTTTGAAGTCATAATGCATTGCAAGTGTTATTATGGAATGTTGTGATGTGTTTTCAAGCGCTTCAATGTGCTGCTCTGCAAGGTTTGGAGACAGCGCGT
This sequence comes from Acipenser ruthenus, assembly GCF_902713425.1. Lineage (NCBI taxonomy): Eukaryota > Metazoa > Chordata > Actinopteri > Acipenseriformes > Acipenseridae > Acipenser > Acipenser ruthenus. The sequence continues at coordinate 79,492,112 of NC_081189.1, forward strand.
GCGTTCACGGAGATCAAGAGCAGCCGGAGATCAGGAACAGCCGCCGCAGGGGAGGGATACCATGGTAAATAGGTTACCTATTTACCATGGTATCTCTCCCATGGGTGCGTTGTGTTTTGGTGAGCAATAATGCAGGAAAGCAGCGGGCGGGATGGCGAGCTTGTCCTGCTGCTCCAACACAAGCTACCTTAAGAGCCGGTACGATGCGGGCAATGGGTGAAGTTCGTCAGGAGTACTGCATAAAAAAACGAGTGTGTTGTCGTGGCAGTTGGTGATCAAAGAAATAAAACAAAATAAAATCAATAAATAATAATGTCATAGACTTAAAGTCATACCTTTGAAGTCATAATGCATTGCAAGTGTTATTATGGAATGTTGTGCTGTGTTTTCAAGCGCTTCAATGTGCTGCTCTGCAAGGTTTGGAGACAGCGCGTGCGTTCACGGAGATCAAGAGCAGCCGCCGCAGGGGAGGGATACCATGGTAAATAGGTTACCTATTTACCATGGTATCTCTCCCCTGGGTGCGTTGTGTTTTGGTGAGCAATAATGCAGGAAAGCAGCGGGCGGGATGGCGAGCTTGTCCTGCTGCTCCAACACAAGCTACCTTAAGAGCCGGTACGATGCGGGCAATGGGTGAAGTTCGTCAGGAGTACTGCATAAAAAAACGCGTGTGTTGTCGTGGCAGTTGGTGATCAAAGAAATAAAACAAAATAAAATCAATAAATAATAATGTCATAGAATTAAAGTCATACCTTTGAAGTCATAATGCATTGCAAGTGTTATTATGGAATGTTGTGATGTGTTTTCAAGCGCTTCAATGTGCTGCTCTGCAAGGTTTGGAGACAGCGCGTGCGTTCACGGAGATCAAGAGCAGCCGGAGATCAAGAGCAGCCGCCGCAGGGGAGGGATACCACGGTAAATAGGTTACCTATTTACCATGGTATCTCTCCCCTGGGTGCGTTTTGTTTTTTTGAGCAATAATGCAGGAAAGCAGCGGGCGGGATGGCGAGCTTGTCCTGCTGCTCCAACACAAGCTACCTTAAGAGCCGGTACGATGCGGGCAATGGGTGAAGTTCGTCAGGAGTACTGCATAAAAAAACGAGTGTGTTGTCGTGGCAGTTGGTGATCAAAGAAATAAAACAAAATAAAATCAATAAATAATAATGTCATAGACTTAAAGTCATACCTTTGAAGTCATAATGCATTGCAAGTGTTATTATGGAATGTTGTGCTGTGTTTTCAAGCGCTTCAATGTGCTGCTCTGCAAGGTTTGGAGACAGCGCGTGCGTTCACGGAGATCAAGAGCAGCCGCCGCAGGGGAGGGATACCATGGTAAATAGGTTACCTATTTACCATGGTATCTCTCCCCTGGGTGCGTTGTGTTTTGGTGAGCAATAATGCAGGAAAGCAGCGGGCGGGATGGCGAGCTTGTCCTGCTGCTCCAACACAAGCTACCTTAAGAGCAGGTACGATGCGGGCAATGGGTGAAGTTCGTCAGGAGTACTGCATTAAAAAACGCGTGTGTTGTCTTGGCAGTTGGTGATCAAAGAAATAAAACAAAATAAAATCAATAAATAATAATGTCATAGACTTAAAGTCATACCTTTGAAGTCATAATGCATTGCAAGTGTTATTATGGAATGTTGTGCTGTGTTTTCAAGCGCTTCAATGTGCTGCTCTGCAAGGTTTGGAGACAGCGCGTGCGTTCACGGAGATCAAGAGCAGCGGCCGCAGGGGAGGGTTACCACGGTAAATAGGTTACCTATTTACCATGGTATCTCTCCCCTGGGTGCGTTGTGTTTTGGTGAGCAATAATGCAGGAAAGCAGCGGGCGGGGTGGCGAGCTTGTCCTGCTGCTCCAACACAAGCTACCTTAAGAGCCGGTACGATGCGGGCAATGGGTGAAGTTCGTCAGGAGTACTGCATAAAAAAACGACTGTGTTGTCGTGGCAGTTGGTGATCAAAGAAATAAAACAAAATAAAATCAATAAATAATAATGTCATAGACTTAAAGTCATACCTTTGAAGTCATAATGCATTGCAAGTGTTATTATGGAATGTTGTGCTGTGTTTTCAAGCGCTTCAATGTGCTGCTCTGCAAGGTTTGGAGACAGCGCGTGCGTTCACGGAGATCAAGAGCAGCCGGAGATCAAGAGCAGCCGCCGCAGGGGAGGGATACCACGGTAAATAGGTTACCTATTTACCATGGTATCTCTCCCCTGGGTGCGTTTTGTTTTTTTGAGCAATAATGCAGGAAAGCAGCGGGCGGGATGGCGAGCTTGTCCTGCTGCTCCAACACAAGCTACCTTAAGAGCCGGTACGATGCGGGCAATGGGTGAAGTTCGTCAGGAGTACTGCATAAAAAAACGAGTGTGTTGTCGTGGCAGTTGGTGATCAAAGAAATAAAACAAAATAAAATCAATAAATAATAATGTCATAGACTTAAAGTCATACCTTTGAAGTCATAATGCATTGCAAGTGTTATTATGGAATGTTGTGCTGTGTTTTCAAGCGCTTCAATGTGCTGCTCTGCAAGGTTTGGAGACAGCGCGTGCGTTCACGGAGATCAAGAGCAGCCGCCGCAGGGGAGGGATACCATGGTAAATAGGTTACCTATTTACCATGGTATCTCTCCCCTGGGTGCGTTGTGTTTTGGTGAGCAATAATGCAGGAAAGCAGCGGGCGGGATGGCGAGCTTGTCCTGCTGCTCCAACACAAGCTACCTTAAGAGCAGGTACGATGCGGGCAATGGGTGAAGTTCGTCAGGAGTACTGCATTAAAAAACGCGTGTGTTGTCTTGGCAGTTGGTGATCAAAGAAATAAAACAAAATAAAATCAATAAATAATAATGTCATAGACTTAAAGTCATACCTTTGAAGTCATAATGCATTGCAAGTGTTATTATGGAATGTTGTGCTGTGTTTTCAAGCGCTTCAATGTGCTGCTCTGCAAGGTTTGGAGACAGCGCGTGCGTTCACGGAGATCAAGAGCAGCGGCCGCAGGGGAGGGTTACCACGGTAAATAGGTTACCTATTTACCATGGTATCTCTCCCCTGGGTGCGTTGTGTTTTGGTGAGCAATAATGCAGGAAAGCAGCGGGCGGGGTGGCGAGCTTGTCCTGCTGCTCCAACACAAGCTACCTTAAGAGCCGGTACGATGCGGGCAATGGGTGAAGTTCGTCAGGAGTACTGCATAAAAAAACGACTGTGTTGTCGTGGCAGTTGGTGATCAAAGAAATAAAACAAAATAAAATCAATAAATAATAATGTCATAGACTTAAAGTCATACCTTTGAAGTCATAATGCATTGCAAGTGTTATTATGGAATGTTGTGCTGTGTTTTCAAGCGCTTCAATGTGCTGCTCTGCAAGGTTTGGAGACAGCGCGTGCGTTCACGGAGATCAAGAGCAGCCGGAGATCAAGAGCAGCCGCCGCAGGGGAGGGATACCATGGTAAATAGGTTACCTATTTACCATGGTATCTCTCCCCTGGGTGCGTTGTGTTTTGGTGAGCAATAATGCAGGAAAGCAGCGGGCGGGATGGCGAGCTTGTCCTGCTGCTCCAACACAAGCTACCTTAAGAGCCGGTACGATGCGGGCAATGGGTGAAGTTCGTCAGGAGTACTGCATAAAAAAACGAGTGTGTTGTCGTGGCAGTTGGTGATCAAAGAAATAAAACAAAATAAAATCAATAAATAATAATGTCATAGACTTAAAGTCATACCTTTGAAGTCATAATGCATTGCAAGTGTTATTATGGAATGTTGTGATATGTTTTCAAGCGCTTCAATGTGCTGCTCTGCAAGGTTTGGAGACAGCGCGTGCGTTCACGGAGATCAAGAGCAGCCGGAGATCAAGAGCAGCCGCCGCAGGGGAGGGATACCATGGTAAATAGGTTACCTATTTACCATGGTATCTCTCCCCTGGGTGCGTTGTGTTTTGGTGAGCAATAATGCAGGAAAGCAGCGGGCGGGATGGCGAGCTTGTCCTGCTGCTCCAACACAAGCTACCTTAAGAGCCGGTAAGATGCGGGCAATGGGTGAAGTTCGTCAGGAGTACTGCATAAAAAAACGAGTGTGTTGTCGTGGCAGTTGGTGATCAAAGAAATAAAACAAAATAAAATCAATAAATAATAATGTCATAGACTTAAAGTCATACCTTTGAAGTCATAATGCATTGCAAGTGTTATTATGGAATGTTGTGCTGTGTTTTCAAGCGCTTCAATGTGCTGCTCTGCAAGGTTTGGAGACAGCGCGTGCGTTCACGGAGATCAAGAGCAGCCGCCGCAGGGGAGGGATACCATGGTAAATAGGTTACCTATTTACCATGGTATCTCTCCCCTGGGTGCGTTGTGTTTTGGTGAGCAATAATGCAGGAAAGCAGCGGGCGGGATGGCGAGCTTGTCCTGCTGCTCCAACACAAGCTACCTTAAGAGCCGGTACGATGCGGGCAATGGGTGAAGTTCGTCAGGAGTACTGCATAAAAAAACGCGTGTGTTGTCGTGGCAGTTGGTGATCAAAGAAATAAAACAAAATAAAATCAATAAATAATAATGTCATAGACTTAAAGTCATACCTTTGAAGTCATAATGCATTGCAAGTGTTATTATGGAATGTTGTGCTGTGTTTTCAAGCGCTTCAATGTGCTGCTCTGCAAGGTTTGGAGACAGCGCGTGCGTTCACGGAGATCAAGAGCAGCCGGAGATCAAGAGCAGCCGCCGCAGGGGAGGGATACCATGGTAAATAGGTTACCTATTTACCATGGTATCTCTCCCCTGGGTGCGTTGTGTTTTGGTGAGCAATAATGCAGGAAAGCAGCGGGCGGGATGGCGAGCTTGTCCTGCTGCTCCAACACAAGCTACCTTAAGAGCCGGTACGATGCGGGCAATGGGTGAAGTTCGTCAGGAGTACTGCATAAAGAAACGAGTGTGTTGTCGTGGCAGTTGGTGATCAAAGAAATAAAACAAAATAAAATCAATAAATAATAATGTCATAGACTTAAAGTCATACCTTTGAAGTCATAATGCATTGCAAGTGTTATTATGGAATGTTGTGCTGTGTTTTCAAGCGCTTCAATGTGCTGCTCTGCAAGGTTTGGAGACAGCGGGTGCGTTCACGGAGATCAAGAGCAGCCGGAGATCAAGAGCAGCCACCGCAGGGGAGGGATACCATGGTAAATAGGTTACCTATTTACCATGGTATCTCTCCCCTGGGTGCGTTGTGTTTTGGTGAGCAATAATGCAGGAAAGCAGCGGGCGGGATGGCGAGCTTGTCCTGCTGCTCCAACACAAGCTACCTTAAGAGCCGGTACGATGCGGGCAATGGGTGAAGTTCGTCAGGAGTACTGCATAAAAAAACGCGTGTGTTGTCGTGGCAGTTGGTGATCAAAGAAATAAAACAAAATAAAATCAATAAATAATAATGTCATAGAATTAAAGTCATACCTTTGAAGTCATAATGCATTGCAAGTGTTATTATGGAATGTTGTGCTGTGTTTTCAAGCGCTTCAATGTGCTGCTCTGCAAGGTTTGGAGACAGCGCGTGCGTTCACGGAGATCAAGAGCAGCCGCCGCAGGGGAGGTATACCATGGTAAATAGGTTACCTATTTACCATGGTATCTCTCCCCTGGGTGCGTTGTGTTTTGGTGAGCAATAATGCAGGAAAGCAGCGGGCGGGGTGGCGAGCTTGTCCTGCTGCTCCAACACAAGCTACCTTAAGAGCCGGTACGATGCGGGCAATGGGTGAAGTTCGTCAGGAGTACTGCATAAAAAAACGAGTGTGTTGTCGTGGCAGTTGGTGATCAAAGAAATAAAACAAAATAAAATCAATAAATAATAATGTCATAGACTTTAAGTCATACCTTTGAAGTCATAATGCATTGCAAGTGTTATTATGGAATGTTGTGCTGTGTTTTCAAGCGCTTCAATGTGCTGCTCTGCAAGGTTTGGAGACAGCGCGTGCGTTCACGGAGATCAAGAGCAGCCGCCGCAGGGGAGGGATACCATGGTAAATAGGTTACCTATTTACCATGGTATCTCTCCCCTGGGTGCGTTGTGTTTTGGTGAGCAATAATGCAGGAAAGCAGCGGGCGGGATGGCGAGCTTGTCCTGCTGCTCCAACACAAGCTACCTTAAGAGCCGGTACGATGCGGGCAATGGGTGAAGTTCGTCAGGAGTACTGCATAAAAAAACGAGTGTGTTGTCGTGGCAGTTGGTGATCAAAGAAATAAAACAAAATAAAATCAATAAATAATAATGTCATAGACTTAAAGTCATACCTTTGAAGTCATAATGCATTGCAAGTGTTATTATGGAATGTTGTGCTGTGTTTTCAAACGCTTCAATGTGCTGCTCTGCAAGGTTTGGAGACAGCGCGTGCGTTCACGGAGATCAAGAGCAGCCGCCGCAGGGGAGGGATACCATGGTAAATAGGTTACCTATTTACCATGGTATCTCTCCCCTGGGTGCGTTGTGTTTTGGTGAGCAATAATGCAGGAAAGCAGCGGGCGGGATGGCGAGCTTGTCCTGCTGCTCCAACACAAGCTACCTTAAGAGCCGGTACGATGCGGGCAATGGGTGAAGTTCGTCAGGAGTGTTGTCGTTGCAGTTGGTGATCAAAGAAATAAAACAAAATAAAATCAATAAATAATAATGTCATAGACTTAAAGTCATACCTTTGAAGTCATAATGCATTGCAAGTGTTATTATGGAATGTTGTGCTGTGTTTTCAAGCGCTTCAATGTGCTGCTCTGCAAGGTTTGGAGACAGCGCGTGCGTTCACGGAGATCAAGAGCAGCCGCCGCAGGGGAGGGATACCATGGTAAATAGGTTACCTATTTACCATGGTATCTCTCCCCTGGGTGCGTTGTGTTTTGGTGAGCAATAATGCAGGAAAGCAGCGGGCGGGATGGCGAGCTTGTCCTGCTGCTCCAACACAAGCTACCTTAAGAGCCGGTACGATGCGGGCAATGGGTGAAGTTCGTCAGGAGTACTGCATAAAGAAACGAGTGTGTTGTCGTGGCAGTTGGTGATCAAAGAAATAAAACAAAATAAAATCAATAAATAATAATGTCATAGACTTAAAGTCATACCTTTGAAGTCATAATGCATTGCAAGTGTTATTATGGAATGTTGTGCTGTGTTTTCAAGCGCTTCAATGTGCTGCTCTGCAAGGTTTGGAGACAGCGGGTGCGTTCACGGAGATCAAGAGCAGCCGGAGATCAAGAGCAGCCACCGCAGGGGAGGGATACCATGGTAAATAGGTTACCTATTTACCATGGTATCTCTCCCCTGGGTGCGTTGTGTTTTGGTGAGCAATAATGCAGGAAAGCAGCGGGCGGGATGGCGAGCTTGTCCTGCTGCTCCAACTCAAGCTACCTTAAGAGCCGGTACGATGCGGGCAATGGGTGAAGTTCGTCAGGAGTACTGCATAAAAAAACGCGTGTGTTGTCGTGGCAGTTGGTGATCAAAGAAATAAAACAAAATAAAATCAATAAATAATAATGTCATAGACTTAAAGTCATACCTTTGAAGTCATAATGCATTGCAAGTGTTATTATGGAATGTTGTGCTGTGTTTTCAAGCGCTTCAATGTGCTGCTCTGCAAGGTTTGGAGACAGCGCGTGCGTTCACGGAGATCAAGAGCAGCCGCCGCAGGGGAGGTATACCATGGTAAATAGGTTACCTATTTACCATGGTATCTCTCCCCTGGGTGCGTTGTGTTTTGGTGAGCAATAATGCAGGAAAGCAGCGGGCGGGGTGGCGAGCTTGTCCTGCTGCTCCAACACAAGCTACCTTAAGAGCCGGTACGATGCGGGCAATGGGTGAAGTTCGTCAGGAGTACTGCATAAAAAAACGAGTGTGTTGTCGTGGCAGTTGGTGATCAAAGAAATAAAACAAAATAAAATCAATAAATAATAATGTCATAGACTTTAAGTCATACCTTTGAAGTCATAATGCATTGCAAGTGTTATTATGGAATGTTGTGCTGTGTTTTCAAGCGCTTCAATGTGCTGCTCTGCAAGGTTTGGAGACAGCGCGTGCGTTCACGGAGATCAAGAGCAGCCGCCGCAGGGGAGGGATACCATGGTAAATAGGTTACCTATTTACCATGGTATCTCTCCCCTGGGTGCGTTGTGTTTTGGTGAGCAATAATGCAGGAAAGCAGCGGGCGGGGTGGCGAGCTTATCCTGCTGCTCCAACACAAGCTACCTTAAGAGCCGGTACGATGCGGGCAATGGGTGAAGTTCGTCAGGAGTACTGCATAAAAAAACGACTGTGTTGTCGTGGCAGTTGGTGATCAAAGAAATAAAACAAAATAAAATCAATAAATAATAATGTCATAGACTTAAAGTCATACCTTTGAAGTCATAATGCATTGCAAGTGTTATTATGGAATGTTGTGCTGTGTTTTCAAGCGCTTCAATGTGCTGCTCTGCAAGGTTTGGAGACAGCGCGTGCGTTCACGGAGATCAAGAGCAGCCGCCGCAGGGGAGGGATACCATGGTAAATAGGTTACCTATTTACCATGGTATCTCTCCCCTGGGTGCGTTGTGTTTTGGTGAGCAATAATGCAGGAAAGCAGCGGGCGGGATGGCGAGCTTGTCCTGCTGCTCCAACACAAGCTACCTTAAGAGCCGGTACGATGCGGGCAATGGGTGAAGTTCGTCAGGAGTACTGCATAAAGAAACGAGTGTGTTGTCGTGGCAGTTGGTGATCAAAGAAATAAAACAAAATAAAATCAATAAATAATAATGTCATAGACTTAAAGTCATACCTTTGAAGTCATAATGCATTGCAAGTGTTATTATGGAATGTTGTGCTGTGTTTTCAAGCGCTTCAATGTGCTGCTCTGCAAGGTTTGGAGACAGCGGGTGCGTTCACGGAGATCAAGAGCAGCCGGAGATCAAGAGCAGCCACCGCAGGGGAGGGATACCATGGTAAATAGGTTACCTATTTACCATGGTATCTCTCCCCTGGGTGCGTTGTGTTTTGGTGAGCAATAATGCAGGAAAGCAGCGGGCGGGATGGCGAGCTTGTCCTGCTGCTCCAACACAAGCTACCTTAAGAGCCGGTACGATGCGGGCAATGGGTGAAGTTATTCAGGAGTACTGCATAAAAAAACGCGTGTGTTGTCGTGGCAGTTGGTGATCAAAGAAATAAAACAAAATAAAATCAATAAATAATAATGTCATAGAATTAAAGTCATACCTTTGAAGTCATAATGCATTGCAAGTGTTATTATGGAATGTTGTGCTGTGTTTTCAAGCGCTTCAATGTGCTGCTCTGCAAGGTTTGGAGACAGCGCGTGCGTTCACGGAGATCAAGAGCAGCCGCCGCAGGGGAGGTATACCATGGTAAATAGGTTACCTATTTACCATGGTATCTCTCCCCTGGGTGCGTTGTGTTTTGGTGAGCAATAATGCAGGAAAGCAGCGGGCGGGGTGGCGAGCTTGTCCTGCTGCTCCAACACAAGCTACCTTAAGAGCCGGTACGATGCGGGCAATGGGTGAAGTTCGTCAGGAGTACTGCATAAAAAAACGAGTGTGTTGTCGTGGCAGTTGGTGATCAAAGAAATAAAACAAAATAAAATCAATAAATAATAATGTCATAGACTTTAAGTCATACCTTTGAAGTCATAATGCATTGCAAGTGTTATTATGGAATGTTGTGCTGTGTTTTCAAGCGCTTCAATGTGCTGCTCTGCAAGGTTTGGAGACAGCGCGTGCGTTCACGGAGATCAAGAGCAGCCGCCGCAGGGGAGGGATACCACGGTAAATAGGTTACCTATTTACCATGGTATCTCTCCCCTGGGTGCGTTTTGTTTTGGTGAGCAATAATGCAGGAAAGCAGAGGGCGGGATGGCGAGCTTGTCCTGCTGCTCCAACACAAGCTACCTTAAGAGCCGGTACTATGCGGGCAATGGGTGAAGTTCGTCAGGAGTACTGCATAAAAAAATGAGTGTGTTGTCGTGGCAGTTGGTGATCAAAGAAATAAAACAAAATAAAATCAATAAATAATAATGTCATAGACTTAAAGTCATACCTTTGAAGTCATAATGCATTGCAAGTGTTATTATGGAATGTTGTGCTGTGTTTTCAAGCGCTTCAATGTGCTGCTCTGCAAGGTTTGGAGACAGCGCGTGCGTTCACTGAGATCAAGAGCAGCCGCCGCAGGGGAGGGATACCACGGTAAATAGGTTACCTATTTACCATGGTATCTCTCCCCTGGGTGCGTTTTGTTTTGGTGAGCAATAATGCAGGAAAGCAGCGGGCGGGATGGCGAGCTTGTCCTGCTGCTCCAACACAAGCTACCTTAAGAGCCGGTACGATGCGGGCAATGGGTGAAGTTCGTCAGGAGTACTGCATAAAAAAACGCGTGTGTTGTCGTGGCAGTTGGTGATCAAAGAAATAAAACAAAATAAAATCAATAAATAATAATGTCATAGACTTAAAGTCATACCTTTGAAGTCATAATGCATTGCAAGTGTTATTATGGAATGTTGTGCTGTGTTTTCAAGCGCTTCAATGTGCTGCTCTGCAAGGTTTGGAGACAGCGCGTGCGTTCACGGAGATCAAGAGCAGCCGGAGATCAAGAGCAGCCGCCGCAGGGGAGGGATACCATGGTAAATAGGTTACCTATTTACCATGGTATCTCTCCCCTGGGTGCGTTGTGTTTTGGTGAGCAATAATGCAGGAAAGCAGATCAAGAGCAGCCGCCGCAGGGGAGGGATACCATGGTAAATAGGTTACCTATTTACCATGGTATCTCTCCCCTGGGTGCGTTGTGTTTTGGTGAGCAATAATGCAGGAAAGCAGCGGGCGGGATGGCGAGCTTGTCCTGCTGCTCCAACACAAGCTACCTTAAGAGCCGGTACGATGCGGGCAATGGGTGAAGTTCGTCAGGAGTACTGCATAAAAAAACGAGTGTGTTGTCGTGGCAGTTGGTGATCAAAGAAATAAAACAAAATAAAATCAATAAATAATAATGTCATAGACTTTAAGTCATACCTTTGAAGTCATAATGCATTGCAAGTGTTATTATGGAATGTTGTGCTGTGTTTTCAAGCGCTTCAATGTGCTGCTCTGCAAGGTTTGGAGACAGCGCGTGCGTTCACGGAGATCAAGAGCAGCCGCCGCAGGGGAGGGATACCACGGTAAATAGGTTACCTATTTACCATGGTATCTCTCCCCTGGGTGCGTTTTGTTTTGGTGAGCAATAATGCAGGAAAGCAGCGGGCGGGATGGCGAGCTTGTCCTGCTGCTCCAACACAAGCTACCTTAAGAGCCGGTACGATGCGGGCAATGGGTGAAGTTCGTCAGGAGTACTGCATAAAAAAACGAGTGTGTTGTCGTGGCAGTTGGTGATCAAAGAAATAAAACAAAATAAAATCAATAAATAATAATGTCATAGACTTAAAGTCATACCTTTGAAGTCATAATGCATTGCAAGTGTTATTATGGAATGTTGTGCTGTGTTTTCAAGCGCTTCAATGTGCTGCTCTGCAAGGTTTGAAGACAGCGCGTGCGTTCACGGAGATCAAGAGCAGCCGCCGCAGGGGAGGGATACCACGGTAAATAGGTTACCTATTTACCATGGTATCTCTCCCCTGGGTGCGTTTTGTTTTGGTGAGCAATAATGCAGGAAAGCAGCGGGCGGGATGGCGAGCTTGTCCTGCTGCTCCAACACAAGCTACCTTAAGAGCCGGTACGATGCGGGCAATGGGTGAAGTTCGTCAGGAGTACTGCATAAAAAAACGCGTGTGTTGTCGTGGCAGTTGGTGATCAAAGAAATAAAACAAAATAAAATCAATAAATAATAATGTCATAGACTTAAAGTCATACCTTTGAAGTCATAATGCATTGCAAGTGTTATTATGGAATGTTGTGCTGTGTTTTCAAGCGCTTCAATGTGCTGCTCTGCAAGGTTTGGAGACAGCGCGTGCGTTCACGGAGATCAAGAGCAGCCGCCGCAGGGGAGGGATACCACGGTAAATAGGTTACCTATTTACCATGGTATCTCTCCCCTGGGTGCGTTTTGTTTTGGTGAGCAATAATGCAGGAAAGCAGCGGGCGGGATGGCGAGCTTGTCCTGCTGCTCCAACACAAGCTACCTTAAGAGCCGGTACGATGCGGGCAATGGGTGAAGTTCGTCAGGAGTACTGCATAAAAAAACGAGTGTGTTGTCGTGGCAGTTGGTGATCAAAGAAATAAAACAAAATAAAATCAATAAATAATAATGTCATAGACTTAAAGTCATACCTTTGAAGTCATAATGCATTGCAAGTGTTATTATGGAATGTTGTGCTGTGTTTTCAAGCGCTTCAATGTGCTGCTCTGCAAGGTTTGAAGACAGCGCGTGCGTTCACGGAGATCAAGAGCAGCCGCCGCAGGGGAGGGATACCACGGTAAATAGGTTACCTATTTACCATGGTATCTCTCCCCTGGGTGCGTTTTGTTTTGGTGAGCAATAATGCAGGAAAGCAGCGGGCGGGATGGCGAGCTTGTCCTGCTGCTCCAACACAAGCTACCTTAAGAGCCGGTACGATGCGGGCAATGGGTGAAGTTCGTCAGGAGTACTGCATAAAAAAACGCGTGTGTTGTCGTGGCAGTTGGTGATCAAAGAAATAAAACAAAATAAAATCAATAAATAATAATGTCATAGACTTAAAGTCATACCTTTGAAGTCATAATGCATTGCAAGTGTTATTATGGAATGTTGTGCTGTGTTTTCAAGCGCTTCAATGTGCTGCTCTGCAAGGTTTGGAGACAGCGCGTGCGTTCACGGAGATCAAGAGCAGCCGCCGCAGGGGAGGGATACCATGGTAAATAGGTTACCTATTTACCATGGTATCTCTCCCCTGGGTGCGTTGTGTTTTGGTGAGCAATAATGCAGGAAAGCAGCGGGCGGGATGGCGAGCTTGTCCTGCTGCTCCAACACAAGCTACCTTAAGAGCCGGTACGATGCGGGCAATGGGTGAAGTTCGTCAGGAGTACTGCATAAAAAAACGAGTGTGTTGTCGTGGCAGTTGGTGATCAAAGAAATAAAACAAAATAAAATCAATAAATAATAATGTCATAGACTTAAAGTCATACCTTTGAAGTCATAATGCATTGCAAGTGTTATTATGGAATGTTGTGCTGTGTTTTCAAGCGCTTCAATGTGCTGCTCTGCAAGGTTTGGAGACAGCGGGTGCGTTCACGGAGATCAAGAGCAGCCGGAGATCAAGAGCAGCCGCCGCAGGGGAGGGATACCATGGTAAATAGGTTACCTATTTACCATGGTATCTCTCCCCTGGGTGCGTTGTATTTTGGTGAGCAATAATGCAGGAAAGCAGCGGGCGGGGTGGCGAGCTTGTCCTGCTGCTCCAACACAAGCTACCTTAAGAGCCGGTACGATGCGGGCAATGGGTGAAGTTCGTCAGGAGTACTGCATAAAAAAACGAGTGTGTTGTCGTTGCAGTTGGTGATCAAAGAAATAAAACAAAATAAAATCAATAAATAATAATGTCATAGACTTAAAGTCATACCTTTGAAGTCATAATGCATTGCAAGTGTTATTATGGAATGTTGTGCTGTGTTTTCAAGCGCTTCAATGTGCTGCTCTGCAAGGTTTGGAGACAGCGGGTGCGTTCACGGAGATCAAGAGCAGCCGGAGATCAAGAGCAGCCGCCGCAGGGGAGGGATACCATGGTAAATAGGTTACCTATTTACCATGGTATCTCTCCCCTGGGTGCGTTGTGTTTTGGTGAGCAATAATGCAGGAAAGCAGCGGGCGGGATGGCGAGCTTGTCCTGCTGCTCCAACACAAGCTACCTTAAGAGCCGGTACGATGCGGGCAATGGGTGAAGTTCGTCAGGAGTACTGCATAAAAAAACGAGTGTGTTGTCGTTGCAGTTGGTGATCAAAGAAATAAAACAAAATAAAATCAATAAATAATAATGTCATAGACTTAAAGTCATACCTTTGAAGTCATAATGCATTGCAAGTGTTATTATGGAATGTTGTGCTGTGTTTTCAAGCGCTTCAATGTGCTGCTCTGCAAGGTTTGGAGACAGCGGGTGCGTTCACGGAGATCAAGAGCAGCCGGAGATCAAGAGCAGCCGCCGCAGGGGAGGGATACCATGGTAAATAGGTTACCTATTTACCATGGTATCTCTCCCCTGGGTGCGTTGTGTTTTGGATAGCAATAATGCAGGAAAGCAGCGGGCGGGATGGCGAGCTTTTCCTGCTGCTCCAACACAAGCTACCTTAAGAGCCGGTACGATGCGGGCAATGGGTGAAGTTCGTCAGGAGTACTGCATAAAAAAACGCGTGTGTTGTCGTGGCAGTTGGTGATCAAAGAAATAAAACAAAATAAAATCAATAAATAATAATGTCATAGAATTAAAGTCATACCTTTGAAGTCATAATGCATTGCAAGTGTTATTATGGAATGTTGTGCTGTGTTTTCAAGCGCTTCAATGTGCTGTTCTGCAAGGTTTGGAGACAGCGGGTGCGTTCACGGAGATCAAGAGCAGCCAGAGATCAAGAGCAGCCGCCGCAGGGGAGGGATACCATGGTAAATAGGTAACCGTTGTGTTTTGGTGAGCAATAATGCAGGAAAGCAGCGGGCGGGATGGCGAGCTTGTCCTGCTGCTCCAACACAAGCTACCTTAAGAGCCGGTACGATGCGGGCAATGGGTGAAGTTCGTCAGGAGTACTGCATAAAAAAACGAGTGTGTTGTCGTGGCAGTTGGTGATCAAAGAAATAAAACAAAATAAAATCAATAAATAATAATGTCATAGACTTAAAGTCATACCTTTGAAGTCATAATGCATTGCAAGTGTTATTATGGAATGTTGTGCTGTGTCTTCAAGCGCTTCAATGTGCTGCTCTGCAAGGTTTGGAGACAGCGCGTGCCTTCACGGAGATCAAGAGCAGCCGCCGCAGGGGAGGGATACCATGGTAAATAGGTTACCTATTTACCATGGTATCTCTCCCCTGGGTGCGTTTTGTTTTGGTGAGCAATAATGCAGGAAAGCAGCGGGCGGGATGGCGAGCTTGTCCTGCTGCTCCAACACAAGCTACCTTAAGAGCCGGTACGATGCGGGCAATGGGTGAAGTTCGTCAGGAGTACTGCATAAAAAAACGAGTGTGTTGTCGTGGCAGTTGGTGATCAAAGAAATAAAACAAAATAAAATCAATAAATAATAATGTCATAGACTTAAAGTCATACCTTTGAAGTCATAATGCATTGCAAGTGAATTTATGGAATGTTGTAATGTGTTTTCAAGCGCTTCAATGTGCTGCTCTGCAAGGTTTGGAGACAGCGCGTGCGTTCACGGAGATCAAGAGCAGCCGCCGCAGGGGAGGGATACCATGATAAATAGGTTACCTATTTACCATGGTATCTCTCCCCTGGGTGCGTTGTGTTTTGGTGAGCAATAATGCAGGAAACCAGCGGGCGGGATGGCGAGCTTGTCCTGCTGCTCCAACACAAGCTACCTTAAGAGCCGGTACGATGCGGGCAATGGGTGAAGTTCGTCAGGAGTACTGCATAAAAAAACGAGTGTGTTGTCGTGGCAGTTGGTGATCAAAGAAATAAAACAAAATAAAATCAATAAATAATAATGTCATAGACTTTAAGTCATACCTTTGAAGTCATAATGCATTGCAAGTGTTTTTATGGAATGTTGTGCTGTGTTTTCAAGCGCTTCAATGTGCTGCTCTGCAAGGTTTGGAGACAGCGGGTGCGTTCACGGAGATCAAGAGCAGCCGGAGATCAAGAGCAGCCGCCGCAGGGGAGGGATACCATGGTAAATAGGTTACCTATTTACCATGGTATCTCTCCCCTGGGTGCGTTGTATTTTGGTGAGCAATAATGCAGGAAAGCAGCGGGCGGGGTGGCGAGCTTGTCCTGCTGCTCCAACACAAGCTACCTTAAGAGCCGGTACGATGCGGGCAATGGGTGAAGTTCGTCAGGAGTACTGCATAAAAAAACGAGTGTGTTGTCGTGGCAGTTGGTGATCAAAGAAATAAAACAAAATAAAATCAATAAATAATAATGTCATAGACTTAAAGTCATACCTTTGAAGTCATAATGCATTGCAAGTGTTATTATGGAATGTTGTGCTGTGTTTTCAAGCGCTTCAATGTGCTGCTCTGCAAGGTTTGGAGACAGCGCGTGTAAGAGCAGCCGCCGCAGGGGAGGGATACCATGGTAAATAGGTTACCTATTTACCATGGTATCTCTCCCCTGGGTGCGTTTTGTTTTGGTGAGCAATAATGCAGGAAAGCAGCGGGCGGGATGGCGAGCTTGTCCTGCTGCTCCAACACAAGCTACCTTAAGAGCCGGTACGATGCGGGCAATGGGTGAAGTTCGTCAGGAGTACTGCATAAAAAAACGAGTGTGTTGTCGTGGCAGTTGGTGATCAAAGAAATAAAACAAAATAAAATCAATAAATAATAATGTCATAGACTTAAAGTCATACCATTGAAGTCATAATGCATTGCAAGTGTTATTATGGAATGTTGTGCTGTGTTTTCAAGCGCTTCAATGTGCTGCTCTGCAAGGTTTGGAGACAGCGCGTGCGTTCACGGAGATCAAGAGCAGCCGCCGCAGGGGAGGGATACCACGGTAAATAGGTTACCTATTTACCATGGTATCTCTCCCCTGGGTGCGTTGTGTTTTGGTGAGCAATAATGTAGGAAAGCAGCGGGCGGGATGGCGAGCTTGTCCTGCTGCTCCAACACAAGCTACCTTAAGAGCCGGTACGATGCGGGCAATGGGTGAAGTTCGTCAGGAGTACTGCATAAAAAAACGAGTGTGTTGTCGTGGCAGTTGGTGATCAAAGAAATAAAACAAAATAAAATCAATAAATAATAATGTCATAGACTTAAAGTCATACCTTTGAAGTCATAATGCATTGCAAGTGTTTTTATGGAATGTTGTGCTGTGTTTTCAAGCGCTTCAATGTGCTGCTCTGCAAGGTTTGGAGACAGCGGGTGCGTTCACGGAGATCAAGAGCAGCCGGAGATCAAGAGCAGCCGCCGCAGGGGAGGGATACCATGGTAAATAGGTTACCTATTTACCATGGTATCTCTCCCCTGGGTGCGTTGTATTTTGGTGAGCAATAATGCAGGAAAGCAGCGGGCGGGGTGGCGAGCTTGTCCTGCTGCTCCAACACAAGCTACCTTAAGAGCCGGTACGATGCGGGCAATGGGTGAAGTTCGTCAGGAGTACTGCATAAAAAAACGAGTGTGTTGTCGTGGCAGTTGGTGATCAAAGAAATAAAACAAAATAAAATCAATAAATAATAATGTCATAGACTTAAAGTCATACCTTTGAAGTCAAAATGCATTGCAAGTGTTTTTATGGAATGTTGTGCTGTGTTTTCAAGCGCTTCAATGTGCTGCTCTGCAAGGTTTGGAGACAGCGCGTGTAAGAGCAGCCGCCGCAGGGGAGGGATACCATGGTAAATAGGTTACCTATTTACCATGGTATCTCTCCCCTGGGTGCGTTTTGTTTTGGTGAGCAATAATGCAGGAAAGCAGCGGGCGGGATGGCGAGCTTGTCCTGCTGCTCCAACACAAGCTACCTTAAGAGCCGGTACGATGCGGGCAATGGGTGAAGTTCGTCAGGAGTACTGCATAAAAAAACGAGTGTGTTGTCGTGGCAGTTGGTGATCAAAGAAATAAAACAAAATAAAATCAATAAATAATAATGTCATAGACTTAAAGTCATACCTTTGAAGTCATAATGCATTGCAAGTGTTATTATGGAATGTTGTGCTGTGTTTTCAAGCGCTTCAATGTGCTGCTCTGCAAGGTTTGGAGACAGCGCGTGCGTTCACGGAGATCAAGAGCAGCCGCCGCAGGGGAGGGATACCACGGTAAATAGGTTACCTATTTACCATGGTATCTCTCCCCTGGGTGCGTTGTGTTTTGGTGAGCAATAATGTAGGAAAGCAGCGGGCGGGATGGCGAGCTTGTCCTGCTGCTCCAACACAAGCTACCTTAAGAGCCGGTACGATGCGGGCAATGGGTGAAGTTCGTCAGGAGTACTGCATAAAAAAACGAGTGTGTTGTCGTGGCAGTTGGTGATCAAAGAAATAAAACAAAATAAAATCAATAAATAATAATGTCATAGACTTAAAGTCATACCTTTGAAGTCATAATGCATTGCAAGTGTTTTTATGGAATGTTGTGCTGTGTTTTCAAGCGCTTCAATGTGCTGCTCTGCAAGGTTTGGAGACAGCGGGTGCGTTCACGGAGATCAAGAGCAGCCGGAGATCAAGAGCAGCCGCCGCAGGGGAGGGATACCATGGTAAATAGGTTACCTATTTACAATGGTATCTCTCCCCTGGGTGCGTTGTATTTTGGTGAGCAATAATGCAGGAAAGCAGCGGGCGGGGTGGCGAGCTTGTCCTGCTGCTCCAACACAAGCTACCTTAAGAGCCGGTACGATGCGGGCAATGGGTGAAGTTCGTCAGGAGTACTGCATAAAAAAACGAGTGTGTTGTCGTGGCAGTTGGTGATCAAAGAAATAAAACAAAATAAAATCAATAAATAATAATGTCATAGACTTAAAGTCATACCTTTGAAGTCAAAATGCATTGCAAGTGTTTTTATGGAATGTTGTGCTGTGTTTTCAAGCGCTTCAATGTGCTGCTCTGCAAGGTTTGGAGACAGCGGGTGCGTTCACGGAGATCAAGAGCAGCCGGAGATCAAGAGCAGCCGCCGCAGGGGAGGGATACCATGGTAAATAGGTTACCTATTTACCATGGTATCTCTCCCCTGGGTGCGTTGTGTTTTGGTGAGCAATAATGCAGGAAAGCAGCGGGCGGGATGGCGAGCTTGTCCTGCTGCTCCAACACAAGCTACCTTAAGAGCCGGTACGATGCGGGCAATGGGTGAAGTTCGTCAGGAGTACTGCATAAAAAAACGAGTGTGTTGTCGTGGCAGTTGGTGATCAAAGAAATAAAACAAAATAAAATCAATAAATAATAATGTCATAGACTTAAAGTCATACCTTTGAAGTCATAATGCATTGCAAGTGTTATTATGGAATGTTGTGCTGTGTTTTCAAGCGCTTCAATGTGCTGCTCTGCAAGGTTTGGAGACAGCGGGTGCGTTCACGGAGATCAAGAGCAGCCGCCGCAGGGGAGGGATACCATGGTAAATAGGTTACCTATTTACCATGGTATCTCTCCCCTGGGTGCGTTGTGTTTTGGTGAGCAATAATGCAGGAAAGCAGCGGGCGGGATGGCGAGCTTGTCCTGCTGCTCCAACACAAGCTACCTTAAGAGCCGGTACGATGCGGGCAATGGGTGAAGTTCGTCAGGAGTACTGCATAAAAAAACGAGTGTGTTGTCGTGGCAGTTGGTGATCAAGGAAATAAAACAAAATAAAATCAATAAATAATAATGTCATAGACTTAAAGTCATACCTTTGAAGTCATAATGCATTGCAAGTGTTATTATGGAATGTTGTGCTGTGTTTTCAAGCGCTTCAATGTGCTGCTCTGCAAGGTTTGGAGACAGCGCGTGCGTTCACGGAGATCAAGAGCAGCCGCCGCAGGGGAGGGATACCATGGTAAATAGGTTACCTATTTACCATGGTATCTCTCCCCTGGGTGCGTTGTATTTTGGTGAGCAATAATGCAGGAAAGCAGCGGGCGGGGTGGCGAGCTTGTCCTGCTGCTCCAACACAAGCTACCTTAAGAGCCGGTACGATGCGGGCAATGGGTGAAGTTCGTCAGGAGTACTGCATAAAAAAACGAGTGTGTTGTCGTTGCAGTTGGTGATCAAAGAAATAAAACAAAATAAAATCAATAAATAATAATGTCATAGACTTAAAGTCATACCTTTGAAGTCATAATGCATTGCAAGTGTTATTATGGAATGTTGTGCTGTGTTTTCAAGCGCTTCAATGTGCTGCTCTGCAAGGTTTGGAGACAGCGGGTGCGTTCACGGAGATCAAGAGCAGCCGGAGATCAAGAGCAGCCGCCGCAGGGGAGGGATACCATGGTAAATAGGTTACCTATTTACCATGGTATCTCTCCCCTGGGTGCGTTGTGTTTTGGTGAGCAATAATGCAGGAAAGCAGCGGGCGGGATGGCGAGCTTGTCCTGCTGCTCCAACACAAGCTACCTTAAGAGCCGGTACGATGCGGGCAATGGGTGAAGTTCGTCAGGAGTACTGCATAAAAAAACGCGTCTGTTGTCGTGGCAGTTGGTGATCAAAGAAATAAAACAAAATAAAATCAATAAATAATAATGTCATAGAATTAAAGTCATACCTTTGAAGTCATAATGCATTGCAAGTGTTATTATGGAATGTTGTGCTGTGTTTTCAAGCGCTTCAATGTGCTGTTCTGCAAGGTTTGGAGACAGCGGGTGCGTTCACGGAGATCAAGAGCAGCCAGAGATCAAGAGCAGCCGCCGCAGGGGAGGGATACAATGGTAAATAGGTAACCGTTGTGTTTTGGTGAGCAATAATGCAGGAAAGCAGCGGGCGGGATGGCGAGCTTGTCCTGCTGCTCCAACACAAGCTACCTTAAGAGCCGGTACGATGCGGGCAATGGGTGAAGTTCGTCAGGAGTACTGCATAAAAAAACGAGTGTGTTGTCGTGGCAGTTGGTGATCAAAGAAATAAAACAAAATAAAATCAATAAATAATAATGTCATAGACTTAAAGTCATACCTTTGAAGTCATAATGCATTGCAAGTGTTATTATGGAATGTTGTGCTGTGTTTTCAAGCGCTTCAATGTGCTGCTCTGCAAGGTTTGGAGACAGCGCGTGCCTTCACGGAGATCAAGAGCAGCCGCCGCAGGGGAGGGATACCATGGTAAATAGGTTACCTATTTACCATGGTATCTCTCCCCTGGGTGCGTTTTGTTTTGGTGAGCAATAATGCAGGAAAGCAGCGGGCGGGATGGCGAGCTTGTCCTGCTGCTCCAACACAAGCTACCTTAAGAGCCGGTACGATGCGGGCAATGGGTGAAGTTCGTCAGGAGTACTGCATAAAAAAACGAGTGTGTTGTCGTGGCAGTTGGTGATCAAAGAAATAAAACAAAATAAAATCAATAAATAATAATGTCATAGACTTAAAGTCATACCTTTGAAGTCATAATGCATTGCAAGTGTTATTATGGAATGTTGTGCTGTGTTTTCAAGCGCTTCAATGTGCTGCTCTGCAAGGTTTGGAGACAGCGCGTGCGTTCACGGAGATCAAGAGCAGCCGCCGCAGGGGAGGGATACCACGGTAAATAGGTTACCTATTTACCATGGTATCTCTCCCCTGGGTGCGTTGTGTTTTGTTGAGCAATAATGCAGGAAAGCAGCGGGCGGGGTGGCGAGCTTGTCCTGCTGCTCCAACACAAGCTACCTTAAGAGCCGGTACGATGCGGGCAATGGGTGAAGTTCGTCAGGAGTACTGCATAAAAAACGAGTGTGTTGTCGTGGC
Organism: Acipenser ruthenus; assembly: GCF_902713425.1. Classification (NCBI taxonomy): domain Eukaryota; kingdom Metazoa; phylum Chordata; class Actinopteri; order Acipenseriformes; family Acipenseridae; genus Acipenser; species Acipenser ruthenus. Next base: position 79,513,557 of record NC_081189.1, read on the forward strand.
AGTTGGTGATCAAAGAAATAAAACAAAATAAAATCAATAAATAATAATGTCATAGACTTAAAGTCATACCTTTGAAGTCATAATGCATTGCAAGTGTTATTATGGAATGTTGTGCTGTGTTTTCAAGCGCTTCAATGTGCTGCTCTGCAAGGTTTGGAGACAGCGCATGCGTTCACGGAGATCAAGAGCAGCCGCCGCAGGGGAGGGATACCACGGTAAATAGGTTACCTATTTACCATGGTATCTCTCCCCTGGGTGCGTTGTGTTTTGGTGAGCAATAATGCAGGAAAGCAGCGGGCGGGATGGCGAGCTTGTCCTGCTGCTCCAACACAAGCTACCTTAAGAGCCGGTACGATGCGGGCAATGGGTGAAGTTCGTCAGGAGTACTGCATAAAAAAACGAGTGTGTTGTCGTGGCAGTTGGTGATCAAAGAAATAAAACAAAATAAAATCAATAAATAATAATGTCATAGACTTAAAGTCATACCTTTGAAGTCATAATGCATTGCAAGTGTTATTATGGAATGTTGTGCTGTGTTTTCAAGCGCTTCAATGTGCTGCTCTGCAAGGTTTGGAGACAGCGCGTGCGTTCACGGAGATCAAGAGCAGCCGGAGATCAAGAGCAGCCGCCGCAGGGGAGGGATACCATGGTAAATAGGTTACCTATTTACCATGGTATCTCTCCCCTGGGTGCGTTGTGTTTTGGTGAGCAATAATGCAGGAAAGCAGCGGGCGGGATGGCGAGCTTGTCCTGCTGCTCCAACACAAGCTACCTTAAGAGCCGGTACGATGCGGGCAATGGGTGAAGTTCGTCAGGAGTACTGCATAAAAAAACGAGTGTGTTGTCGTGGCAGTTGGTGATCAAAGAAATAAAACAAAATAAAATCAATAAATAATAATGTCATAGACTTTAAGTCATACCTTTGAAGTCATAATGCATTGCAAGTGTTATTATGGAATGTTGTGCTGTGTTTTCAAGCGCTTCAATGTGCTGCTCTGCAAGGTTTGGAGACAGCGCGTGCGTTCACGGAGATCAAGAGCAGCCGCCGCAGGGGAGGGATACCATGGTAAATAGGTTACCTATTTACCATGGTATCTCTCCCCTGGGTGCGTTGTGTTTTGGTGAGCAATAATGCAGGAAAGCAGCGGGCGGGGTGGCGAGCTTATCCTGCTGCTCCAACACAAGCTACCTTAAGAGCCGGTACGATGCGGGCAATGGGTGAAGTTCGTCAGGAGTACTGCATAAAAAAATGAGTGTGTTGTCGTGGCAGTTGGTGATCAAAGAAATAAAACAAAATAAAATCAATAAATAATAATGTCATAGACTTAAAGTCATACCTTTGAAGTCATAATGCATTGCAAGTGTTATTATGGAATGTTGTGCTGTGTTTTCAAGCGCTTCAATGTGCTGCTCTGCAAGGTTTGGAGACAGCGCGTTCGTTCACGGAGATCAAGAGCAGCCGGAGATCAAGAGCAGCCGCCGCAGGGGAGGGATACCATGGTAAATAGGTTACCTATTTACCATGGTATCTCTCCCCTGGGTGCGTTGTGTTTTGGTGAGCAATAATGCAGGAAAGCAGATCAAGAGCAGCCGCCGCAGGGGAGGGATACCATGGTAAATAGGTTACCTATTTACCATGGTATCTCTCCCCTGGGTGCGTTGTGTTTTGGTGAGCAATAATGCAGGAAAGCAGCGGGCGGGGTGGCGAGCTTATCCTGCTGCTCCAACACAAGCTACCTTAAGAGCCGGTACGATGCGGGCAATGGGTGAAGTTCGTCAGGAGTACTGCATAAAAAAATGAGTGTGTTGTCGTGGCAGTTGGTGATCAAAGAAATAAAACAAAATAAAATCAATAAATAATAATGTCATAGACTTAAAGTCATACCTTTGAAGTCATAATGCATTGCAAGTGTTATTATGGAATGTTGTGCTGTGTTTTCAAGCGCTTCAATGTGCTGCTCTGCAAGGTTTGGAGACAGCGCGTTCGTTCACGGAGATCAAGAGCAGCCGGAGATCAAGAGCAGCCGCCGCAGGGGAGGGATACCATGGTAAATAGGTTACCTATTTACCATGGTATCTCTCCCCTGGGTGCGTTGTGTTTTGGTGAGCAATAATGCAGGAAAGCAGATCAAGAGCAGCCGCCGCAGGGGAGGGATACCATGGTAAATAGGTTACCTATTTACCATGGTATCTCTCCCCTGGGTGCGTTGTGTTTTGGTGAGCAATAATGCAGGAAAGCAGCGGGCGGGATGGCGAGCTTGTCCTGCTGCTCCAACACAAGCTACCTTAAGAGCCGGTACGATGCGGGCAATGGGTGAAGTTCGTCAGGAGTACTGCATAAAAAAACGAGTGTGTTGTCGTGGCAGTTGGTGATCAACGAAATAAAACAAAATAAAATCAATAAATAATAATGTCATAGACTTTAAGTCATACCTTTGAAGTCATAATGCATTGCAAGTGTTATTATGGAATGTTGTGCTGTGTTTTCAAGCGCTTCAATGTGCTGCTCTGCAAGGTTTGGAGACAGCGCGTGCGTTCACGGAGATCAAGAGCAGCCGCCGCAGGGGAGGGATACCACGGTAAATAGGTTACCTATTTACCATGGTATCTCTCCCCTGGGTGCGTTTTGTTTTGGTGAGCAATAATGCAGGAAAGCAGCGGGCGGGATGGCGAGCTTGTCCTGCTGCTCCAACACAAGCTACCTTAAGAGCCGGTACGATGCGGGCAATGGGTGAAGTTCGTCAGGAGTACTGCATAAAAAAACGAGTGTGTTGTCGTGGCAGTTGGTGATCAAAGAAATAAAACAAAATAAAATCAATAAATAATAATGTCATAGACTTAAAGTCATACCTTTGAAGTCATAATGCATTGCAAGTGTTATTATGGAATGTTGTGCTGTGTTTTCAAGCGCTTCAATGTGCTGCTCTGCAAGGTTTGGAGACAGCGCGTGCGTTCACGGAGATCAAGAGCAGCCGCCGCAGGGGAGGGATACCACGGTAAATAGGTTACCTATTTACCATGGTATCTTTCCCCTGGGTGCGTTTTGTTTTGGTGAGCAATAATGCAGGAAAGCAGCGGGCGGGATGGCGAGCTTGTCCTGCTGCTCCAACACAAGCTACCTTAAGAGCCGGTACGATGCGGGCAATGGGTGAAGTTCGTCAGGAGTACTGCATAAAAAAACGAGTGTGTTGTCGTGGCAGTTGGTGATCAAAGAAATAAAACAAAATAAAATCAATAAATAATAATGTCATAGACTTAAAGTCATACCTTTGAAGTCATAATGCATTGCAAGTGTTATTATGGAATGTTGTGCTGTGTTTTCAAGCGCTTCAATGTGCTGCTCTGCAAGGTTTGGAGACAGCGCGTGCGTTCACGGAGATCAAGAGCAGCCGCCGCAAGGGAGGGATACCACGGTAAATAGGTTACCTATTTACCATGGTATCTCTCCCCTGGGTGCGTTTTGTTTTGGTGAGCAATAATGCAGGAAAGCAGCGGGCGGGATGGCGAGCTTGTCCTGCTGCTCCAACACAAGCTACCTTAAGAGCCGGTACGATGCGGGCAATGGGTGAAGTTCGTCAGGAGTACTGCATAAAAAAACGAGTGTGTTGTCGTGGCAGTTGGTGATCAAAGAAATAAAACAAAATAAAATCAATAAATAATAATGTCATAGACTTAAAGTCATACCTTTGAAGTCATAATGCATTGCAAGTGTTATTATGGAATGTTGTGCTGTGTTTTCAAGCGCTTCAATGTGCTGCTCTGCAAGGTTTGGAGACAGCGCGTGCGTTCACGGAGATCAAGAGCAGCCGCCGCAGGGGAGGGATACCACGGTAAATAGGTTACCTATTTACCATGGTATCTCTCCCCTGGGTGCGTTGTGTTTTGGTGAGCAATAATGCAGGAAAGCAGCGGGCGGGATGGCGAGCTTGTCCTGCTGCTCCAACACAAGCTACCTTAAGAGCCGGTACGATGCGGGCAATGGGTGAAGTTCGTCAGGAGTACTGCATAAAAAAACGAGTGTGTTGTCGTGGCAGTTGGTGATCAAAGAAATAAAACAAAATAAAATCAATAAATAATAATGTCATAGACTTAAAGTCATACCTTTGAAGTCATAATGCATTGCAAGTGTTATTATGGAATGTTGTGCTGTGTTTTCAAGCGCTTCAATGTGCTGCTCTGCAAGGTTTGGAGACAGCGCGTGCGTTCACGGAGATCAAGAGCAGCCGCCGCAAGGGAGGGATACCACGGTAAATAGGTTACCTATTTACCATGGTATCTCTCCCCTGGGTGCGTTTTGTTTTGGTGAGCAATAATGCAGGAAAGCAGCGGGCGGGATGGCGAGCTTGTCCTGCTGCTCCAACACAAGCTACCTTAAGAGCCGGTACGATGCGGGCAATGGGTGAAGTTCGTCAGGAGTACTGCATAAAAAAACGAGTGTGTTGTCGTGGCAGTTGGTGATCAAAGAAATAAAACAAAATAAAATCAATAAATAATAATGTCATAGACTTAAAGTCATACCTTTGAAGTCATAATGCATTGCAAGTGTTATTATGGAATGTTGTGCTGTGTTTTCAAGCGCTTCAATGTGCTGCTCTGCAAGGTTTGGAGACAGCGCGTGCGTTCACGGAGATCAAGAGCAGCCGCCGCAGGGGAGGGATACCACGGTAAATAGGTTACCTATTTACCATGGTATCTCTCCCCTGGGTGCGTTGTGTTTTGGTGAGCAATAATGCAGGAAAGCAGCGGGCGGGATGGCGAGCTTGTCCTGCTGCTCCAACACAAGCTACCTTAAGAGCCGGTACGATGCGGGCAATGGGTGAAGTTCGTCAGGAGTACTGCATAAAAAAACGAGTGTGTTGTCGTGGCAGTTGGTGATCAAAGAAATAAAACAAAATAAAATCAATAAATAATAATGTCATAGACTTAAAGTCATACCTTTGAAGTCATAATGCATTGCAAGTGTTATTATGGAATGTTGTGCTGTGTTTTCAAGCGCTTCAATGTGCTGCTCTGCAAGGTTTGGAGACAGCGCGTGCGTTCACGGAGATCAAGAGCAGCCGGAGATCAAGAGCAGCCGCCGCAGGGGAGGGATACCATGGTAAATAGGTTACCTATTTACCATGGTATCTCTCCCCTGGGTGCGTTGTGTTTTGGTGAGCAATAATGCAGGAAAGCAGCGGGCGGGATGGCGAGCTTGTCCTGCTGCTCCAACACAAGCTACCTTAAGAGCCGGTACGATGCGGGCAATGGGTGAAGTTCGTCAGGAGTACTGCATAAAAAAACGAGTGTGTTGTCGTGGCAGTTGGTGATCAAAGAAATAAAACAAAATAAAATCAATAAATAATAATGTCATAGACTTAAAGTCATACCTTTGAAGTCATAATGCATTGCAAGTGTTATTATGGAATGTTGTGCTGTGTTTTCAAGCGCTTCAATGTGCTGCTCTGCAAGGTTTGGAGACAGCGCGTGCGTTCACGGAGATCAAGAGCAGCCGCCGCAGGGGAGGGATACCACGGTAAATAGGTTACCTATTTACCATGGTATCTCTCCCCTGGGTGCGTTGTGTTTTGGTGAGCAATAATGCAGGAAAGCAGCGGGCGGGGTGGCGAGCTTGTCCTGCTGCTCCAACACAAGCTACCTTAAGAGCCGGTACGATGCGGGCAATGGGTGAAGTTCGTCAGGAGTACTGCATAAAAAAACGAGTGTGTTGTCGTTGCAGTTGGTGATCAAAGAAATAAAACAAAATAAAATCAATAAATAATAATGTCATAGACTTAAAGTCATACCTTTGAAGTCATAATGCATTGCAAGTGTTATTATGGAATGTTGTGCTGTGTTTTCAAGCGCTTCAATGTGCTGCTCTGCAAGGTTTGGAGACAGCGCGTGCGTTCACGGAGATCAAGAGCAGCCGCCGCAGGGGAGGGATACCACGGTAAATAGGTTACCTATTTACCATGGTATCTCTCCCCTGGGTGCGTTGTGTTTTGGTGAGCAATAATGCAGGAAAGCAGCGGGCGGGATGGCGAGCTTGTCCTGCTGCTCCAACACAAGCTACCTTAAGAGCCGGTACGATGCGGGCAATGGGTGAAGTTCGTCAGGAGTGTTGTCGTTGCAGTTGGTGATCAAAGAAATAAAACAAAATAAAATCAATAAATAATAATGTCATAGACTTAAAGTCATACCTTTGAAGTCATAATGCATTGCAAGTGTTATTATGGAATGTTGTGCTGTGTTTTCAAGCGCTTCAATGTGCTGCTCTGCAAGGTTTGGAGACAGCGCGTGCGTTCACGGAGATCAAGAGCAGCCGCCGCAGGGGAGGGATACCACGGTAAATAGGTTACCTATTTACCATGGTATCTCTCCCCTGGGTGCGTTGTGTTTTGGTGAGCAATAATGCAGGAAAGCAGCGGGCGGGATGGCGAGCTTGTCCTGCTGCTCCAACACAAGCTACCTTAAGAGCCGGTACGATGCGGGCAATGGGTGAAGTTCGTCAGGAGTACTGCATAAAAAAACGAGTGTGTTGTCGTGGCAGTTGGTGATCAAAGAAATAAAACAAAATAAAATCAATAAATAATAATGTCATAGACTTAAAGTCATACCTTTGAAGTCATAATGCATTGCAAGTGTTATTATGGAATGTTGTGCTGTGTTTTCAAGCGCTTCAATGTGCTGCTCTGCAAGGTTTGGAGACAGCGCGTGCGTTCACGGAGATCAAGAGCAGCCGGAGATCAAGAGCAGCCGCCGCAGGGGAGGGATACCATGGTAAATAGGTTACCTATTTACCATGGTATCTCTCCCCTGGGTGCGTTGTGTTTTGGTGAGCAATAATGCAGGAAAGCAGCGGGCGGGATGGCGAGCTTGTCCTGCTGCTCCAACACAAGCTACCTTAAGAGCCGGTACGATGCGGGCAATGGGTGAAGTTCGTCAGGAGTACTGCATAAAAAAACGAGTGTGTTGTCGTGGCAGTTGGTGATCAAAGAAATAAAACAAAATAAAATCAATAAATAATAATGTCATAGACTTAAAGTCATACCTTTGAAGTCATAATGCATTGCAAGTGTTATTATGGAATGTTGTGCTGTGTTTTCAAGCGCTTCAATGTGCTGCTCTGCAAGGTTTGGAGACAGCGCGTGCCTTCACGGAGATCAAGAGCAGCCGCCGCAGGGGAGGGATACCATGGTAAATAGGTTACCTATTTACCATGGTATCTCTCCCCTGGGTGCGTTTTGTTTTGGTGAGCAATAATGCAGGAAAGCAGCGGGCGGGATGGCGAGCTTGTCCTGCTGCTCCAACACAAGCTACCTTAAGAGCCGGTACGATGCGGGCAATGGGTGAAGTTCGTCAGGAGTACTGCATAAAAAAACGAGTGTGTTGTCGTGGCAGTTGGTGATCAAAGAAATAAAACAAAATAAAATCAATAAATAATAATGTCATAGACTTAAAGTCATACCTTTGAAGTCATAATGCATTGCAAGTGTTATTATGGAATGTTGTGCTGTGTTTTCAAGCGCTTCAATGTGCTGCTCTGCAAGGTTTGGAGACAGCGCGTGCGTTCACGGAGATCAAGAGCAGCCGCCGCAGGGGAGGGATACCACGGTAAATAGGTTACCTATTTACCATGGTATCTCTCCCCTGGGTGCGTTGTGTTTTGGTGAGCAATAATGCAGGAAAGCAGCGGGCGGGGTGGCGAGCTTGTCCTGCTGCTCCAACACAAGCTACCTTAAGAGCCGGTACGATGCGGGCAATGGGTGAAGTTCGTCAGGAGTACTGCATAAAAAAACGAGTGTGTTGTCGTTGCAGTTGGTGATCAAAGAAATAAAACAAAATAAAATCAATAAATAATAATGTCATAGACTTAAAGTCATACCTTTGAAGTCATAATGCATTGCAAGTGTTATTATGGAATGTTGTGCTGTGTTTTCAAGCGCTTCAATGTGCTGCTCTGCAAGGTTTGGAGACAGCGCGTGCGTTCACGGAGATCAAGAGCAGCCGCCGCAGGGGAGGGATACCACGGTAAATAGGTTACCTATTTACCATGGTATCTCTCCCCTGGGTGCGTTGGGTTTTGGTGAGCAATAATGCAGGAAAGCAGCGGGCGGGATGGCGAGCTTGTCCTGCTGCTCCAACACAAGCTACCTTAAGAGCCGGTACGATGCGGGCAATGGGTGAAGTTCGTCAGGAGTACTGCATAAAAAAACGAGTGTGTTGTCGTGGCAGTTGGTGATCAAAGAAATAAAACAAAATAAAATCAATAAATAATAATGTCATAGACTTAAAGTCATACCTTTGAAGTCATAATGCATTGCAAGTGTTATTATGGAATGTTGTGCTGTGTTTTCAAGCGCTTCAATGTGCTGCTCTGCAAGGTTTGGAGACAGCGCGTGCGTTCACGGAGATCAAGAGCAGCCGGAGATCAAGAGCAGCCGCCGCAGGGGAGGGATACCATGGTAAATAGGTTACCTATTTACCATGGTATCTCTCCCCTGGGTGCGTTGTGTTTTGGTGAGCAATAATGCAGGAAAGCAGCGGGCGGGATGGCGAGCTTGTCCTGCTGCTCCAACACAAGCTACCTTAAGAGCCGGTACGATGCGGGCAATGGGTGAAGTTCGTCAGGAGTACTGCATAAAAAAACGAGTGTGTTGTTGTGGCAGTTGGTGATCAAAGAAATAAAACAAAATAAAATCAATAAATAATAATGTCATAGACTTAAAGTCATACCTTTGAAGTCATAATGCATTGCAAGTGTTATTATGGAATGTTGTGCTGTGTTTTCAAGCGCTTCAATGTGCTGCTCTGCAAGGTTTGGAGACAGCGCGTGCGTTCACGGAGATCAAGAGCAGCCGCCGCAGGGGAGGGATACCATGGTAAATAGGTTACCTATTTACCATGGTATCTCTCCCCTGGGTGCGTTTTGTTTTGGTGAGCAATAATGCAGGAAAGCAGCGGGCGGGATGGCGAGCTTGTCCTGCTGCTCCAACACAAGCTACCTTAAGAGCCGGTACGATGCGGGCAATGGGTGAAGTTCGTCAGGAGTACTGCATAAAAAAACGAGTGTGTTGTCGTGGCAGTTGGTGATCAAAGAAATAAAACAAAATAAAATCAATAAATAATAATGTCATAGACTTAAAGTCATACCTTTGAAGTCATAATGCATTGCAAGTGTTATTATGGAATGTTGTGCTTTGTTTTCAAGCGCTTCAATGTGCTGCTCTGCAAGGTTTGGAGACAGCGCGTGCGTTCACGGAGATCAAGAGCAGCCGCCGCAGGGGAGGGATACCATGGTAAATAGGTTACCTATTTACCATGGTATCTCTCCCCTGGGTGCGTTGTGTTTTGGTGAGCAATAATGCAGGAAAGCAGCGGGCGGGGTGGCGAGCTTGTCCTGCTGCTCCAACACAAGCTACCTTAAGAGCCGGTACGATGCGGGCAATGGGTGAAGTTCGTCAGGAGTACTGCATAAAAAAACGAGTGTGTTGTCGTGGCAGTTGGTGATCAAAGAACTAAAACAAAATAAAATCAATAAATAATAATGTCATAGACTTAAAGTCATACCTTTGAAGTCATAATGCATTGCAAGTGTTATTATGGAATGTTGTGCTGTGTTTTCAAGCGCTTCAATGTGCTGCTCTGCAAGGTTTGGAGACAGCGCGTGCGTTCACGGAGATCAAGAGCAGCCGCCGCAGGGGAGGGATACCACGGTAAATAGGTTACCTATTTACCATGGTATCTCTCCCCTGGGTGCGTTTTGTTTTGGTGAGCAATAATGCAGGAAAGCAGCGGGCGGGATGGCGAGCTTGTCCTGCTGCTCCAACACAAGCTACCTTAAGAGCCGGTACGATGCGGGCAATGGGTGAAGTTCGTCAGGAGTTCTGCATAAAAAAACGAGTGTGTTGTCGTGGCAGTTGGTGATCAAAGAAATAAAACAAAATAAAATCAATAAATAATAATGTCATAGACTTAAAGTCATACCTTTGAAGTCATAATGCATTGCAAGTGTTATTATGGAATGTTGTGCTGTGTTTTCAAGCGCTTCAATGTGCTGCTCTGCAAGGTTTGGAGACAGCGCGTGCGTTCACGGAGATCAAGAGCAGCCGCCGCAGGGGAGGGATACCACGGTAAATAGGTTACCTATTTATCATGGTATCTCTCCCCTGGGTGCGTTGTGTTTTGGTGAGCAATAATGCAGGAAAGCAGCGGGCGGGGTGGCGAGCTTGTCCTGCTGCTCCAACACAAGCTACCTTAAGAGCCGGTACGATGCGGGCAATGGGTGAAGTTCGTCAGGAGTACTGCATAAAAAAACGAGTGTGTTGTCGTGGCAGTTGGTGATCAAAGAAATAAAACAAAATAAAATCAATAAATAATAATGTCATAGACTTAAAGTCATACCTTTGAAGTCATAATGCATTGCAAGTGTTATTATGGAATGTTGTGCTGTCTTTTCAAGCGCTTCAATGTGCTGCTCTGCAAGGTTTGGAGACAGCGCGTGCGTTCACGGAGATCAAGAGCAGCCGCCGCAGGGGAGGGATACCACGGTAAATAGGTTACCTATTTACCATGGTATCTCTCCCCTGGGTGCGTTTTGTTTTGGTGAGCAATAATGCAGGAAAGCAGCGGGCGGGATGGCGAGCTTGTCCTGCTGCTCCAACACAAGCTACCTTAAGAGCCGGTAGGATGCGGGCAATGGGTGAAGTTCGTCAGGAGTACTGCATAAAAAAACGAGTGTGTTGTCGTGGCAGTTGGTGATCAAAGAAATAAAACAAAATAAAATCAATAAATAATAATGTCATAGACTTAAAGTCATACCTTTGAAGTCATAATGCATTGCAAGTGTTATTATGGAATGTTGTGCTGTGTTTTCAAGCGCTTCAATGTGCTGCTCTGCAAGGTTTGGAGACAGCGCGTGCGTTCACTGAGATCAAGAGCAGCCGCCACAGGGGAGGGATACCACGGTAAATAGGTTACCTATTTATCATGGTATCTCTCCCCTGGGTGCGTTGTGTTTTGGTGAGCAATAATGCAGGAAAGCAGCGGGCGGGGTGGCGAGCTTGTCCTGCTGCTCCAACACAAGCTACCTTAAGAGCCGGTACGATGCGGGCAATGGGTGAAGTTCGTCAGGAGTACTGCATAAAAAAACGAGTGTGTTGTCGTGGCAGTTGGTGATCAAAGAAATAAAACAAAATAAAATCAATAAATAATAATGTCATAGACTTAAAGTCATACCTTTGAAGTCATAATGCATTGCAAGTGTTATTATGGAATGTTGTGCTGTGTTTTCAAGCGCTTCAATGTGCTGCTCTGCAAGGTTTGGAGACAGCGCGTGCGTTCACGGAGATCAAGAGCAGCCGCCGCAGGGGAGGGATACCACAGTAAATAGGTTACCTATTTACCATGGTATCTCTCCCCTGGGTGCGTTTTGTTTTGGTGAGCAATAATGCAGGAAAGCAGCGGGCGGGATGGCGAGCTTGTCCTGCTGCTCCAACACAAGCTACCTTAAGAGCCGGTACGATGCGGGCAATGGGTGAAGTTCGTCAGGAGTACTGCATAAAAAAACGAGTGTGTTGTCGTGGCAGTTGGTGATCAAAGAAATAAAACAAAATAAAATCAATAAATAATAATGTCATATACTTAAAGTCATACCTTTGAAGTCATAATGCATTGCAAGTGTTATTATGGAATGTTGTGCTGTGTTTTCAAGCGCTTCAATGTGCTGCTCTGCAAGGTTTGGAGACAGCGCGTGCGTTCACGGAGATCAAGAGCAGCCGCCGCAGGGGAGGGATACCATGGTAAATAGGTTACCTAAATAGGTAAATAGGTTACCTATTTACCATGGTATCTCTCCCCTGGGTGCGTTGTGTTTTGGTGAGCAATAATGCAGGAAAGCAGCGGGCGGGATGGCGAGCTTGTCCTGCTGCTCCAACACAAGCTACCTTAAGAGCCGGTACGATGCGGGCAATGGGTGAAGTTCGTCAGGAGTACTGCATAAAAAAACGAGTGTGTTGTCGTGGCAGTTGGTGATCAAAGAAATAAAACAAAATAAAATCAATAAATAATAATGTCATAGACTTAAAGTCATACCTTTGAAGTCATAATGCATTGCAAGTGTTATTATGGAATGTTGTGCTGTGTTTTCAAGTGCTTCAATGTGCTGCTCTGCAAGGTTTGGAGACAGCGCGTGCGTTCACGGAGATCAAGAGCAGCCGCCGCAGGGGAGGGATACCATGGTAAATAGGTTACCTATTTACCATGGTATCTCTCCCCTGGGTGCGTTGTGTTTTGGTGAGCAATAATGCAGGAAAGCAGCGGGCGGGATGGCGAGCTTGTCCTGCTGCTCCAACACAAGCTACCTTAAGAGCCGGTACGATGCGGGCAATGGGTGAAGTTCGTCAGGAGTACTGCATAAAAAAACGAGTGTGTTGTCGTGGCAGTTGGTGATCAAAGAAATAAAACAAAATAAAATCAATAAATAATAATGTCATTGACTTAAAGTCATACCTTTGAAGTCATAATGCATTGCAAGTGTTATTATGGAATGTTGTGCTTTGTTTTCAAGCGCTTCAATGTGCTGCTCTGCAAGGTTTGGAGACAGCGCGTGCGTTCACGGAGATCAAGAGCAGCCGCCGCAGGGGAGGGATACCATGGTAAATAGGTTACCTATTTACCATGGTATCTCTCCCCTGGGTGCGTTGTGTTTTGGTGAGCAATAATGCAGGAAAGCAGCGGGCGGGGTGGCGAGCTTGTCCTGCTGCTCCAACACAAGCTACCTTAAGAGCCGGTACGATGCGGGCAATGGGTGAAGTTCGTCAGGAGTACTGCATAAAAAAACGAGTGTGTTGTCGTGGCAGTTGGTGATCAAAGAACTAAAACAAAATAAAATCAATAAATAATAATGTCATAGACTTAAAGTCATACCTTTGAAGTCATAATGCATTGCAAGTGTTATTATGGAATGTTGTGCTGTGTTTTCAAGCGCTTCAATGTGCTGCTCTGCAAGGTTTGGAGACAGCGCGTGCGTTCACGGAGATCAAGAGCAGCCGCCGCAGGGGAGGGATACCACGGTAAATAGGTTACCTATTTACCATGGTATCTATCCCCTGGGTGCGTTTTGTTTTGGTGAGCAATAATGCAGGAAAGCAGCGGGCGGGATGGCGAGCTTGTCCTGCTGCTCCAACACAAGCTACCTTAAGAGCCGGTACGATGCGGGCAATGGGTGAAGTTCGTCAGGAGTTCTGCATAAAAAAACGAGTGTGTTGTCGTGGCAGTTGGTGATCAAAGAAATAAAACAAAATAAAATCAATAAATAATAATGTCATAGACTTAAAGTCATACCTTTGAAGTCATAATGCATTGCAAGTGTTATTATGGAATGTTGTGCTGTGTTTTCAAGCGCTTCAATGTGCTGCTCTGCAAGGTTTGGAGACAGCGCGTGCGTTCACGGAGATCAAGAGCAGCCGCCGCAGGGGAGGGATACCACGGTAAATAGGTTACCTATTTATCATGGTATCTCTCCCCTGGGTGCGTTGTGTTTTGGTGAGCAATAATGCAGGAAAGCAGCGGGCGGGGTGGCGAGCTTGTCCTGCTGCTCCAACACAAGCTACCTTAAGAGCCGGTACGATGCGGGCAATGGGTGAAGTTCGTCAGGAGTACTGCATAAAAAAACGAGTGTGTTGTCGTGGCAGTTGGTGATCAAAGAAATAAAACAAAATAAAATCAATAAATAATAATGTCATAGACTTAAAGTCATACCTTTGAAGTCATAATGCATTGCAAGTGTTATTATGGAATGTTGTGCTGTTTTTTCAAGCGCTTCAATGTGCTGCTCTGCAAGGTTTGGAGACAGCGCGTGCGTTCACGGAGATCAAGAGCAGCCGCCGCAGGGGAGGGATACCACGGTAAATAGGTTACCTATTTACCATGGTATCTCTCCCCTGGGTGCGTTTTGTTTTGGTGAGCAATAATGCAGGAAAGCAGCGGGCGGGATGGCGAGCTTGTCCTGCTGCTCCAACACAAGCTACCTTAAGAGCCGGTAGGATGCGGGCAATGGGTGAAGTTCGTCAGGAGTACTGCATAAAAAAACGAGTGTGTTGTCGTGGCAGTTGGTGATCAAAGAAATAAAACAAAATAAAATCAATAAATAATAATGTCATAGACTTAAAGTCATACCTTTGAAGTCATAATGCATTGCAAGTGTTATTATGGAATGTTGTGCTGTGTTTTCAAGCGCTTCAATGTGCTGCTCTGCAAGGTTTGGAGACAGCGCGTGCGTTCACTGAGATCAAGAGCAGCCGCCACAGGGGAGGGATACCACGGTAAATAGGTTACCTATTTATCATGGTATCTCTCCCCTGGGTGCGTTGTGTTTTGGTGAGCAATAATGCAGGAAAGCAGCGGGCGGGGTGGCGAGCTTGTCCTGCTGCTCCAACACAAGCTACCTTAAGAGCCGGTACGATGCGGGCAATGGGTGAAGTTCGTCAGGAGTACTGCATAAAAAAACGAGTGTGTTGTCGTGGCAGTTGGTGATCAAAGAAATAAAACAAAATAAAATCAATAAATAATAATGTCATAGACTTAAAGTCATACCTTTGAAGTCATAATGCATTGCAAGTGTTATTATGGAATGTTGTGCTGTGTTTTCAAGCGCTTCAATGTGCTGCTCTGCAAGGTTTGGAGACAGCGCGTGCGTTCACGGAGATCAAGAGCAGCCGCCGCAGGGGAGGGATACCACAGTAAATAGGTTACCTATTTACCATGGTATCTCTCCCCTGGGTGCGTTTTGTTTTGGTGAGCAATAATGCAGGAAAGCAGCGGGCGGGATGGCGAGCTTGTCCTGCTGCTCCAACACAAGCTACCTTAAGAGCCGGTACGATGCGGGCAATGGGTGAAGTTCGTCAGGAGTACTGCATAAAAAAACGAGTGTGTTGTCGTGGCAGTTGGTGATCAAAGAAATAAAACAAAATAAAATCAATAAATAATAATGTCATATACTTAAAGTCATACCTTTGAAGTCATAATGCATTGCAAGTGTTATTATGGAATGTTGTGCTGTGTTTTCAAGCGCTTCAATGTGCTGCTCTGCAAGGTTTGGAGACAGCGCGTGCGTTCACGGAGATCAAGAGCAGCCGCCGCAGGGGAGGGATACCATGGTAAATAGGTTACCTAAATAGGTAAATAGGTTACCTATTTACCATGGTATCTCTCCCCTGGGTGCGTTGTGTTTTGGTGAGCAATAATGCAGGAAAGCAGCGGGCGGGATGGCGAGCTTGTCCTGCTGCTCCAACACAAGCTACCTTAAGAGCCGGTACGATGCGGGCAATGGGTGAAGTTCGTCAGGAGTACTGCATAAAAAAACGAGTGTGTTGTCGTGGCAGTTGGTGATCAAAGAAATAAAACAAAATAAAATCAATAAATAATAATGTCATAGACTTAAAGTCATACCTTTGAAGTCATAATGCATTGCAAGTGTTATTATGGAATGTTGTGCTGTGTTTTCAAGTGCTTCAATGTGCTGCTCTGCAAGGTTTGGAGACAGCGCGTGCGTTCACGGAGATCAAGAGCAGCCGCCGCAGGGGAGGGATACCATGGTAAATAGGTTACCTATTTACCATGGTATCTCTCCCCTGGGTGCGTTGTGTTTTGGTGAGCAATAATGCAGGAAAGCAGCGGGCGGGGTGGCGAGCTTGTCCTGCTGCTCCAACACAAGCTACCTTAAGAGCCGGTACGATGCGGGCAATGGGTGAAGTTCGTCAGGAGTACTGCATAAAAAAAACGAGTGTGTTGTCGTGGCAGTTGGTGATCAAAGAAATAAAACAAAATAAAATCAATAAATAATAATGTCATAGACTTAAAGTCATACCTTTGAAGTCATAATGCATTGCAAGTGTTATTATGGAATGTTGTGCTGTTTTTTCAAGCGCTTCAATGTGCTGCTCTGCAAGGTTTGGAGACAGCGCGTGCGTTCACGGAGATCAAGAGCAGCCGCCGCAGGGGAGGGATACCATGGTAAATAGGTTACCTATTTACCATGGTATCTCTCCCCTGGGTGCGTTGTGTTTTGGTGAGCAATAATGCAGGAAAGCAGCGGGCGGGGTGGCGAGCTTGTCCTGCTGCTCCAACACAAGCTACCTTAAGAGCCGGTACGATGCGGGCAATGGGTGAAGTTCGTCAGGAGTACTGCATAAAAAAAACGAGTGTGTTGTCGTGGCAGTTGGTGATCAAAGAAATAAAACAAAATAAAATCAATAAATAATAATGTCATAGACTTAAAGTCATACCTTAGAAGTCATAATGCATTGCAAGTGTTATTATGGAATGTTGTGCTGTGTTTTCAAGCGCTTCAATGTGCTGCTCTGCAAGGTTTGGAGACAGCGCGTGCGTTCACGGAGATCAAGAGCAGCCGCCGCAGGGGAGGGATACCACGGTAAATAGGTTACCTATTTACCATGGTATCTCTCCCCTGGGTGCGTTTTGTTTTGGTGAGCAATAATGCAGGAAAGCAGCGGGCGGGATGGCGAGCTTGTCCTGCTGCTCCAACACAAGCTACCTTAAGAGCCGGTAGGATGCGGGCAATGGGTGAAGTTCGTCAGGAGTACTGCATAAAAAAACGAGTGTGTTGTCGTGGCAGTTGGTGATCAAAGAAATAAAACAAAATAAAATCAATAAATAATAATGTCATAGACTTAAAGTCATACCTTTGAAGTCATAATGCATTGCAAGTGTTATTATGGAATGTTGTGCTGTGTTTTCAAGCGCTTCAATGTGCTGCTCTGCAAGGTTTGGAGACAGCGCGTGCGTTCACGGAGATCAAGAGCAGCCGCCGCAGGGGAGGGATACCACGGTAAATAGGTTACCTATTTACCATGGTATCTTTCCCCTGGGTGCGTTTTGTTTTGGTGAGCAATAATGCAGGAAAGCAGCGGGCGGGATGGCGAGCTTGTCCTGCTGCTCCAACACAAGCTACCTTAAGAGCCGGTACGATGCGGGCAATGGGTGAAGTTCGTCAGGAGTACTGCATAAAAAAACGAGTGTGTTTGTCGTGGCAGTTGGTGATCAAAGAAATAAAACAAAATAAAATCAATAAATAATAATGTCATAGACTTAAAGTCATACCTTTGAAGTCATAATGCATTGCAAGTGTTATTATGGAATGTTGTGCTGTGTTTTCAAGCGCTTCAATGTGCTGCTCTGCAAGGTTTGGAGACAGCGCGTGCGTTCACGGAGATCAAGAGCAGCCGCCGCAGGGGAGGGATACCACGGTAAATAGGTTACCTATTTACCATGGTATCTCTCCCCTGGGTGCGTTTTGTTTTGGTGAGCAATAATGAAGGAAAGCAGCGGGCGGGATGGCGAGCTTGTCCTGCTGCTCCAACACAAGCTACCTTAAGAGCCGGTACGATGCAGGCAATGGGTGAAGTTCGTCAGGAGTACTGCATAAAAAAACGAGTGTGTTGTCGTGGCAGTTGGTGATCAAAGAAATAAAACAAAATAAAATCAATAAATAATAATGTCATATACTTAAAGTCATACCTTTGAAGTCATAATGCATTGCAAGTGTTATTATGGAATGTTGTGCTGTGTTTTCAAGCGCTTCAATGTGCTGCTCTGCAAGGTTTGGAGACAGCGCGTGCGTTCACGGAGATCAAGAGCAGCCGCCGCAGGGGAGGGATACCATGGTAAATAGGTTACCTAAATAGGTAAATAGGTTACCTATTTACCATGGTATCTCTCCCCTGGGTGCGTTGTGTTTTGGTGAGCAATAATGCAGGAAAGCAGCGGGCGGGATGGCGAGCTTGTCCTGCTGCTCCAACACAAGCTACCTTAAGAGCCGGTACGATGCGGGCAATGGGTGAAGTTTGTCAGGAGTACTGCATAAAAAAACGAGTGTGTTGTCGTGGCAGTTGGTGATCAAAGAAATAAAACAAAATAAAATCAATAAATAATAATGTCATAGACTTAAAGTCATACCTTTGAAGTCATAATGCATTGCAAGTGTTATTATGGAATGTTGTGCTGTGTTTTCAAGCGCTTCAATGTGCTGCTCTGCAAGGTTTGGAGACAGCGCGTGCGTTCACGGAGATCAAGAGCAGCCGCCGCAGGGGAGGGATACCATGGTAAATAGGTTACCTATTTACCATGGTATCTCTCCCCTGGGTGCGTTGTGTTTTGGTGAGCAATAATGCAGGAAAGCAGCGGGCGGGGTGGCGAGCTTGTCCTGCTGCTCCAACACAAGCTACCTTAAGAGCCGGTACGATGCGGGCAATGGGTGAAGTTCGTCAGGAGTACTGCATAAAAAAACGAGTGTGTTGTCGTGGCAGTTGGTGATCAAAGAAATAAAACAAAATAAAATTAATAAATAATAATGTCATAGACTTAAAGTCATACCTTTGAAGTCATAATGCATTGCAAGTGTTATTATGGAATGTTGTGCTGTGTTTTCAAGCGCTTCAATGTGCTGCTCTGCAAGGTTTGGAGACAGCGCGTGCGATCACGGAGATCAAGAGCAGCCGCCGCAGGGGAGGGATACCACGGTAAATAGGTTACCTATTTACCATGGTATCTCTCCACTGGGTGCGTTTGAAGTCATAATGCATTGCAAGTGTTATTATGGAATGTTGTGCTGTGTTTTCAAGTGCTTCAATGTGCTGCTCTGCAAGGTTTGGAGACAGCGCGTGCGTTCACGGAGATCAAGAGCAGCCGCCGCAGGGAGGGATACCACGGTAAATAGGTTACCTATTTACCATGGTATCTCTCCCCTGGGTGCGTTGTGTTTTGGTGAGCAATAATGCAGGAAAGCAGCGGGCGGGGTGGCGAGCTTGTCCTGCTGCTCCAACACAAGCTACCTTAAGAGCCGGTACGATGCGGGCAATGGGTGAAGTTCGTCAGGAGTACTGCATAAAAAAACGAGTATGTTGTCGTGCAGTTGGTGATCAAAGAAATAAAACAAAATAAAATCAATAAATAATAATGTCATAGACTTAAAGTCATACCTTTGAAGTCATAATGCATTACAAGTGTTATTATGGAATGTTGTGCTGTTTTTTCAAGCGCTTCAATGTGCTGCTCTGCAAGGTTTGGAGACAGCGCGTGCGTTCACGGAGATCAAGAGCAGCCGCCGCAGGGGAGGGATACCACGGTAAATAGGTTACCTATTTACCATGGTATCTCTCCCCTGGGTGCGTTTTGTTTTGGTGAGCAATAATGCAGGAAAGCAGCGGGCGGGATGGCGAGCTTGTCCTGCTGCTCCAACACAAGCTACCTTAAGAGCCGGTAGGATGCGGGCAATGGGTGAAGTTCGTCAGGAGTACTGCATAAAAAAACGAGTGTGTTGTCGTGGCAGTTGGTGATCAATGAAATAAAACAAAATAAAATCAATAAATAATAATGTCATAGACTTAAAGTCATACCTTTGAAGTCATAATGCATTGCAAGTGTTATTATGGAATGTTGTGCTGTGTTTTCAAGCGATTCAATGTGCTGCTCTGCAAGGTTTGGAGACAGCGCGTGCGTTCACGGAGATCAAGAGCAGCCGGAGATCAAGAGCAGCCGCCGCAGGGGAGGGATACCATGGTAAATAGGTTACCTATTTACCATGGTATCTCTCCCCTGGGTGCGTTGTGTTTTGGTGAGCAATAATGCAGGAAAGCAGCGGGCGGGGTGGCGAGCTTGTCCTGCTGCTCCAACACAAGCTACCTTAAGAGCCGGTACGATGCGGGCAATGGGTGAAGTTCGTCAGGAGTACTGCATAAAAAAACGAGTGTGTTGTCGTGGCAGTTGGTGATCAAAGAAATAAAACAAAATAAAATCAATAAATAATAATGTCATAGACTTAAAGTCATACCTTTGAAGTCATAATGCATTGCAAGTGTTATTATGGAATGTTGTGCTGTTTTTTCAAGCGCTTCAATGTGCTGCTCTGCAAGGTTTGGAGACAGCGCGTGCGTTCACGGAGATCAAGAGCAGCCGCCGCAGGGGAGGGATACCACGGTAAATAGGTTACCTATTTACCATGGTATCTCTCCCCTGGGTGCGTTTTGTTTTGGTGAGCAATAATGCAGGAAAGCAGCGGGCGGGATGGCGAGCTTGTCCTGCTGCTCCAACACAAGCTACCTTAAGAGCCGGTAGGATGCGGGCAATGGGTGAAGTTCGTCAGGAGTACTGCATAAAAAAACGAGTGTGTTGTCGTGGCAGTTGGTGATCAAAGAAATAAAAAAAATAAAATCAATAAATAATAATGTCATAGACTTAAAGTCATACCTTTGAAGTCATAATGCATTGCAAGTGTTATTATGGAATGTTGTGCTGTGTTTTCAAGCGCTTCAATGTGCTGCTCTGCAAGGTTTGGAGACAGAACGTGCATTCACGGAGATCAAGAGCAGCCGCCGCAGGGGAGGGATACCACGGTAAATAGGTTACCTATTTACCATGGTATCTCTCCCCTGGGTGCGTTTTGTTTTGGTGAGCAATAATGCAGGAAAGCAGTGGGCAGGAAGGCGAGCTTGTCCTGCTGCTCCAACACAAGCTACCTTAAGAGCCGGTACGATGCGGGCAATGGGTGAAGTTCGTCAGGAGTACTGCATAAAAAAACGAGTGTGTTGTCGTGGCAGTTGGTGATCAAAGAAATAAAACAAAATAAAATCAATAAATAATAATGTCATAGACTTAAAGTCATACCTTTGAAGTCATAATGCATTGCAAGTGTTATTATGGAATGTTGTGCTGTGTTTTCAAGTGCTTCAATGTGCTGCTCTGCAAGGTTTGGAGACAGCGCGTGCGTTCACGGAGATCAAGAGCAGCCGCCGCAGGGGAGGGATACCACGGTAAATAGGTTACCTATTTACCATGGTATCTCTCCCCTGGGTGCGTTTTGTTTTGGTGAGCAATAATGCAGGAAAGCAGTGGGCGGGATGGCGAGCTTGTCCTGCTGCTCCAACACAAGCTACCTTAAGAGCCGGTACGATGCGGGCAATGGGTGAAGTTCGTCAGGAGTACTGCATAAAAAAACGAGTGTGTTGTCGTGGCAGTTGGTGATCAAAGAAATAAAACAAAATAAAATCAATAAATAATAATGTCATAGACTTTAAGTCATACCTTTGAAGTCATAATGCATTGCAAGTGTTATTATGGAATGTTGTGCTGTGTTTTCAAGCGCTTCAATGTGCTGCTCTGCAAGGTTTGGAGACAGCGCGTGCGTTCACGGAGATCAAGAGCAGCCGCCGCAGGGGAGGGATACCACGGTAAATAGGTTACCTATTTACCATGGTATCTCTCCCCTGGGTGCGTTTTGTTTTGGTGAGCAATAATGCAGGAAAGCAGCGGGCGGGATGGCGAGCTTGTCCTGCTGCTCCAACACAAGCTACCTTAAGAGCCGGTACGATGCGGGCAATGGGTGAAGTTCGTCAGGAGTACTGCATAAAAAAACGAGTGTGTTGTCGTGGCAGTTGGTGATCAAAGAAATAAAACAAAATAAAATCAATAAATAATAATGTCATAGACTTAAAGTCATACCTTTGAAGTCATAATGCATTGCAAGTGTTATTATGGAATGTTGTGCTGTGTTTTCAAGCGCTTAAATGTGCTGCTCTGCAAGGTTTGGAGACAGCGCGTGCGTTCACGGAGATCAAGAGCAGCCGCCGCAGGGGAGGGATACCATGGTAAATAGGTTACCTATTTACCATGGTATCTCTCCCCTGGGTGCGTTGTGTTTTGGTGAGCAATAATGCAGGAAAGCAGCGGGCGGGGTGGCGAGCTTGTCCTGCTGCTCCAACACAAGCTACCTTAAGAGCCGGTACGATGCGGGCAATGGGTGAAGTTCGTCAGGAGTACTGCATAAAAAAACGAGTGTGTTGTCGTGGCAGTTGGTGATCAAAGAAATAAAACAAAATAAAATCAATAAATAATAATGTCATAGACTTAAAGTCATACCTTTGAAGTCATAATGCATTGCAAGTGTTATTATGGAATGTTGTGCTGTGTTTTCAAGCGCTTCAATGTGCTGCTCTGCAAGGTTTGGAGACAGCGCGTGCGTTCACGGAGATCAAGAGCAGCCGCCGCAGGGGAGGGATACCATGGTAAATAGGTTACCTATTTACCATGGTATCTCTCCCCTGGGTGCGTTGTGTTTTGGTGAGCAATAATGCAGGAAAGCAGCGGGCGGGGTGGCGAGCTTGTCCTGCTGCTCCAACACAAGCTACCTTAAGAGCCGGTACGATGCGGGCAATGGGTGAAGTTCGTCAGGAGTACTGCATAAAAAAACGAGTGTGTTGTCGTGGCAGTTGGTGATCAAAAAAATAAAACAAAATAAAATAAATAAATAATAATGTCATAGACTTAAAGTCATACATTTGAAGTCATAATGCATTGCAAGTGTTATTATGGAATGTTGTGCTGTGTTTTCAAGCGCTTCAATGTGCTGCTCTGCAAGGTTTGGAGACAGCGTGTGCGTTCACGGAGATCAAGAGCAGCCGCCGCAGGGGAGGGATACCACGGTAAATAGGTTACCTATTTACCATGGTATCTCTCCCCTGGGTGCGTTTTGTTTTGGTGAGCAATAATGCAGGAAAGCAGCGGGCGGGATGGCGAGCTTGTCCTGCTGCTCCAACACAAGCTACCTTAAGAGCCGGTACGATGCGGGCAATGGGTGATGTTCGTCAGGAGTACTGCATAAAAAAACGAGTGTGTTGTCGTGGCAGTTGGTGATCAAAGAAATAAAACAAAATAAAATCAATAAATAATAATGTCATAGACTTAAAGTCATACCTTTGAAGTCATAATGCATTGCAAGTGTTATTATCTAATGTTGTGCTGTGTTTTCAAGCGCTTCAATGTGCTGCTCTGCAAGGTTTGGAGACAGCGCGTGCGTTCACGGAGATCAAGAGCAGCCGCCGCAGGGGAGGGATACCACGGTAAATAGGTTACCTATTTACCATGGTATCTCTCCCCTGGGTGCGTTTTGTTTTGGTGAGCAATAATGCAGGAAAGCAGTGGGCGGGATGGCGAGCTTGTCCTGCTGCTCCAACACAAGCTACCTTAAGAGCCGGTACGATGCGGGCAATGGGTGAAGTTCGTCAGGAGTACTGCATAAAAAAACGAGTGTGTTGTCGTGGCAGTTGGTGATCAAAGAAATAAAACAAAATAAAATCAATAAATAATAATGTCATAGACTTTAAGTCATACCTTTGAAGTCATAATGCATTGCAAGTGTTATTATGGAATGTTGTGCTGTGTTTTCAAGCGCTTCAATGTGCTGCTCTGCAAGGTTTGGAGACAGCGCGTGCGTTCACGGAGATCAAGAGCAGCCGCCGCAGGGGAGGGATACCACGGTAAATAGGTTACCTATTTACCATGGTATCTCTCCCCTGGGTGCGTTTTGTTTTGGTGAGCAATAATGCAGGAAAGCAGCGGGCGGGATGGCGAGCTTGTCCTGCTGCTCCAACACAAGCTACCTTAAGAGCCGGTACGATGCGGGCAATGGGTGAAGTTCGTCAGGAGTACTGCATAAAAAAACGAGTGTGTTGTCGTGGCAGTTGGTGATCAAAGAAATAAAACAAAATAAAATCAATAAATAATAATGTCATAGACTTAAAGTCATACCTTTGAAGTCATAATGCATTGCAAGTGTTATTATGGAATGTTGTGCTGTGTTTTCAAGCGCTTAAATGTGCTGCTCTGCAAGGTTTGGAGACAGCGCGTGCGTTCACGGAGATCAAGAGCAGCCGCCGCAGGGCAGGGATACCATGGTAAATAGGTTACCTATTTACCATGGTATCTCTCCCCTGGGTGCGTTGTGTTTTGGTGAGCAATAATGCAGGAAAGCAGCGGGCGGGGTGGCGAGCTTGTCCTGCTGCTCCAACACAAGCTACCTTAAGAGCCGGTACGATGCGGGCAATGGGTGAAGTTCGTCAGGAGTACTGCATAAAAAAACGAGTGTGTTGTCGTGGCAGTTGGTGATCAAAGAAATAAAACAAAATAAAATCAATAAATAATAATGTCATAGACTTAAAGTCATACCTTTGAAGTCATAATGCATTGCAAGTGTTATTATGGAATGTTGTGCTGTGTTTTCAAGCGCTTCAATGTGCTGCTCTGCAAGGTTTGGAGACAGCGCGTGCGTTCACGGAGATCAAGAGCAGCCGCCGCAGGGGAGGGATACCACGGTAAATAGGTTACCTATTTACCATGGTATCTCTCCCCTGGGTGCGTTTTGTTTTGGTGAGCAATAATGCAGGAAAGCAGCGGGCGGGATGGCGAGCTTGTCCTGCTGCTCCAACACAAGCTACCTTAAGAGCCGGTACGATGCGGGCAATGGGTGATGTTCGTCAGGAGTACTGCATAAAAAAACGAGTGTGTTGTCGTGGCAGTTGGTGATCAAAGAAATAAAACAAAATAAAATCAATAAATAATAATGTCATAGACTTAAAGTCATACCTTTGAAGTCATAATGCATTGCAAGTGTTATTATCTAATGTTGTGCTGTGTTTTCAAGCGCTTCAATGTGCTGCTCTGCAAGGTTTGGAGACAGCGCGTGCGTTCACGGAGATCAAGAGCAGCCGCCGCAGGGGAGGGATACCACGGTAAATAGGTTACCTATTTACCATGGTATCTCTCCCCTGGGTGCGTTTTGTTTTGGTGAGCAATAATGCAGGAAAGCAGTGGGCGGGATGGCGAGCTTGTCCTGCTGCTCCAACACAAGCTACCTTAAGAGCCGGTACGATGCGGGCAATGGGTGAAGTTCGTCAGGAGTACTGCATAAAAAAACGAGTGTGTTGTCGTGGCAGTTGGTGATCAAAGAAATAAAACAAAATAAAATCAATAAATAATAATGTCATAGACTTTAAGTCATACCTTTGAAGTCATAATGCATTGCAAGTGTTATTATGGAATGTTGTGCTGTGTTTTCAAGCGCTTCAATGTGCTGCTCTGCAAGGTTTGGAGACAGCGCGTGCGTTCACGGAGATCAAGAGCAGCCGCCGCAGGGGAGGGATACCACGGTAAATAGGTTACCTATTTACCATGGTATCTCTCCCCTGGGTGCGTTTTGTTTTGGTGAGCAATAATGCAGGAAAGCAGCGGGCGGGATGGCGAGCTTGTCCTGCTGCTCCAACACAAGCTACCTTAAGAGCCGGTACGATGCGGGCAATGGGTGAAGTTCGTCAGGAGTACTGCATAAAAAAACGAGTGTGTTGTCGTGGCAGTTGGTGATCAAAGAAATAAAACAAAATAAAATCAATAAATAATAATGTCATAGACTTAAAGTCATACCTTTGAAGTCATAATGCATTGCAAGTGTTATTATGGAATGTTGTGCTGTGTTTTCAAGCGCTTAAATGTGCTGCTCTGCAAGGTTTGGAGACAGCGCGTGCGTTCACGGAGATCAAGAGCAGCCGCCGCAGGGCAGGGATACCATGGTAAATAGGTTACCTATTTACCATGGTATCTCTCCCCTGGGTGCGTTGTGTTTTGGTGAGCAATAATGCAGGAAAGCAGCGGGCGGGGTGGCGAGCTTGTCCTGCTGCTCCAACACAAGCTACCTTAAGAGCCGGTACGATGCGGGCAATGGGTGAAGTTCGTCAGGAGTACTGCATAAAAAAACGAGTGTGTTGTCGTGGCAGTTGGTGATCAAAGAAATAAAACAAAATAAAATCAATAAATAATAATGTCATAGACTTAAAGTCATACCTTTGAAGTCATAATGCATTGCAAGTGTTATTATGGAATGTTGTGCTGTGTTTTCAAGCGCTTCAATGTGCTGCTCTGCAAGGTTTGGAGACAGCGCGTGCGTTCACGGAGATCAAGAGCAGCCGCCGCAGGGGAGGGATACCATGGTAAATAGGTTACCTATTTACCATGGTATCTCTCCCCTGGGTGCGTTGTGTTTTGGTGAGCAATAATGCAGGAAAGCAGCGGGCGGGGTGGCGAGCTTGTCCTGCTGCTCCAACACAAGCTACCTTAAGAGCCGGTACGATGCGGGCAATGGGTGAAGTTCGTCAGGAGTACTGCATAAAAAAACGAGTGTGTTGTCGTGGCAGTTGGTGATCAAAAAAATAAAACAAAATAAAATAAATAAATAATAATGTCATAGACTTAAAGTCATACCTTTGAAGTCATAATGCATTGCAAGTGTTATTATGGAATGTTGTGCTGTGTTTTCAAGCGCTTCAATGTGCTGCTCTGCAAGGTTTGGAGACAGCGTGTGCGTTCACGGAGATCAAGAGCAGCCGCCGCAGGGGAGGGATACCACGGTAAATAGGTTACCTATTTACCATGGTATCTCTCCCCTGGGTG
Source organism: Acipenser ruthenus (assembly GCF_902713425.1). Classification (NCBI taxonomy): domain Eukaryota; kingdom Metazoa; phylum Chordata; class Actinopteri; order Acipenseriformes; family Acipenseridae; genus Acipenser; species Acipenser ruthenus. Next base: position 79,539,831 of record NC_081189.1, read on the forward strand.
CGTTTTGTTTTGGTGAGCAATAATGCAGGAAAGCAGCGGGCGGGATGGCGAGCTTGTCCTGCTGCTCCAACACAAGCTACCTTAAGAGCCGGTACGATGCGGGCAATGGGTGATGTTCGTCAGGAGTACTGCATAAAAAAACGAGTGTGTTGTCGTGGCAGTTGGTGATCAAAGAAATAAAACAAAATAAAATCAATAAATAATAATGTCATAGACTTAAAGTCATACCTTTGAAGTCATAATGCATTGCAAGTGTTATTATCTAATGTTGTGCTGTGTTTTCAAGCGCTTCAATGTGCTGCTCTGCAAGGTTTGGAGACAGCGCGTGCGTTCACGGAGATCAAGAGCAGCCGCCGCAGGGGAGGGATACCACGGTAAATAGGTTACCTATTTACCATGGTATCTCTCCCCTGGGTGCGTTTTATTTTGGTGAGCAATAATGCAGGAAAGCAGCGGGCGGGATGGCGAGCTTGTCCTGCTGCTCCAACACAAGCTACCTTAAGAGCCGGTACGATGCGGGCAATGGGTGAAGTTCGTCAGGAGTACTGCATAAAAAAACGAGTGTGTTGTCGTGGCAGTTGGTGATCAAAGAAATAAAACAAAATAAAATCAATAAATAATAATGTCATAGACTTAAAGTCATACCTTTGAAGTCATAATGCATTGCAAGTGTTATTATGGAATGTTGTGCTGTGTTTTCAAGCGCTTCAATGTGCTGCTCTGCAAGGTTTGGAGACAGCGCGTGCGTTCACGGAGATCAAGAGCAGCCGCCGCAGGGGAGGGATACCACGGTAAATAGGTTACCTATTCACCATGGTATCTCTCCCCTGGGTGCGTTTTGTTTTGTTGAGCAATAATGCAGGAAAGCAGCGAGCGGGATGGCGAGCTTGTCCTGCTGCTCCAACACAAGCTACCTTAAGAGCCGGTACGATGCGGGCAATGGGTGAAGTTCGTCAGGAGTACTGCATAAAAAAACGAGTGTGTTGTCGTGGCAGTTGGTGATCAAAGAAATAAAACAAAATAAAATCAATAAATAATAATGTCATAGACTTAAAGTCATACCTTTGAAGTCATAATGCATTGCAAGTGTTATTATGGAATGTTGTGCTGTGTTTTCAAGCGCTTCAATGTGCTGCTCTGCAAGGTTTGGAGACAGCGCGTGCGTTCACGGAGATCAAGAGCAGCCGCCGCAGGGGAGGGATACCACGGTAAATAGGTATTTACCATGGTATCTCTCCCCTGGGTGCGTTTTGTTTTGGTGAGCAATAATGCAGGAAAGCAGCGGGCGGGATGGCGAGCTTGTCCTGCTGCTCCAACACAAGCTACCTTAAGAGCCGGTAGGATGCGGGCAATGGGTGAAGTTCGTCAGGAGTACTGCATAAAAAAACGAGTGTGTTGTCGTGGCAGTTGGTGATCAAAGAAATAAAACAAAATAAAATCAATAAATAATAATGTCATAGACTTAAAGTCATACCTTTGAATTCATAATGCATTGCAAGTGTTATTATGGAATGTTGTGCTGTGTTTTCAAGCGCTTCAATGTGCTGCTCTGCAAGGTTTGGAGACAGCGCGTGCGTTCACGGAGATCAAGAGCAGCCGGAGATCAAGAGCAGCCGCCGCAGGGGAGGGATACCATGGTAAATAGGTTACCTATTTACCATGGTATCTCTCCCCTGGGTGCGTTGTGTTTTGGTGAGCAATAATGCAGGAAAGCAGCGGGCGGGATGGCGAGCTTGTCCTGCTGCTCCAACACAAGCTACCTTAAGAGCCGGTACGATGCGGGCAATGGGTGAAGTTCGTCAGGAGTACTGCATAAAAAAACGAGTGTGTTGTCGTGGCAGTTGGTGATCAAAGAAATAAAACAAAATAAAATCAATAAATAATAATGTCATAGACTTAAAGTCATACCTTTGAAGTCATAATGCATTGCAAGTGTTATTATGGAATGTTGTGCTGTGTTTTCAAGTGCTTCAATGTGCTGCTCTGCAAGGTTTGGTGACAGCGCGTGCGTTCACGGAGATCAAGAGCAGCCGCCGCAGGGGAGGGATACCATGGTAAATAGGTTACCTAAATAGGTAAAAAGGTTACCTATTTACCATGGTATCTCTCCCCTGGGTGCGTTGTGTTTTGGTGAGCAATAATGCAGGAAAGCAGCGGGCGGGATGGCGAGCTTGTCCTGCTGCTCCAACACAAGCTACCTTAAGAGCCGGTACGATGAGGGCAATGGGTGAAGTTCGTCAGGAGTACTGCATAAAAGAACGAGTGTGTTGTCGTGGCAGTTGGTGATCAAAGAAATAAAACAAAATAAAATCAATAAATAATAATGTCATAGACTTAAAGTCATACCTTTGAAGTCATAATGCATTGCAAGTGTTATTATGGAATGTTGTGCTGTGATTTCAAGCGCTTCAATGTGCTGCTCTGCAAGGTTTGGAGACAGCGCGTGCGTTCACGGAGATCAAGAGCAGCCGCCGCAGGGGAGGGATACCATGGTAAATAGGTTACCTATTTACCATGGTATCTCTCCCCTGGGTGCGTTGTGTTTTGGTGAGCAATAATGCAGGAAAGCAGCGGGCGGGATGGCGAGCTTGTCCTGCTGCTCCAACACAAGCTACCTTAAGAGCCGGTACGATGCGGGCAATGGGTGAAGTTCGTCAGGAGTACTGCATAAAAAAACGAGTGTGTTGTCGTGGCAGTTGGTGATCAAAGAAATAAAACAAAATAAAATCAATAAATAATAATGTCATAGATTTAAAGTCATACCTTTGAAGTCATAATGCATTGCAAGTGTTATTATGGAATGTTGTGCTGTGTTTTCAAGCGCTTCAATGTGCTGCTCTGCAAGGTTTGGAGACAGCGGGTGCGTTCACGGAGATCAAGAGCAGCCGGAGATCAAGAGCAGCCGCCGCAGGGGAGGGATACCACGGTAAATAGGTTACCTATTTACCATGGTATCTCTCCCCTGGGTGCGTTGTGTTTTGGTGAGCAATAATGCAGGAAAGCAGCGGGCGGGGTGGCGAGCTTGTCCTGCTGCTCCAACACAAGCTACCTTAAGAGCCGGTACGATGCGGGCAATGGGTGAAGTTCGTCAGGAGTACTGCATAAAAAAACGAGTGTGTTGTCGTGGCAGTTGGTGATCAAAGAAATAAAACAAAATAAAATCAATAAATAATAATGTCATAGACTTAAAGTCATACCTTTGAAGTCATAATGCATTGCAAGTGTTATTATGGAATGTTGTGCTGTGTTTTCAAGCGCTTCAATGTGCTGCTCTGCAAGGTTTGGAGACAGCGCGTGCGTTCACGGAGATCAAGAGCAGCCGCCGCAGGGGAGGGATACCACGGTAAATAGGTCACCTATTTACCATGGTATCTCTCCCCTGGGTGCGTTTTGTTTTGGTGAGCAATAATGCAGGAAAGCAGCGGGCGGGATGGCGAGCTTGTCCTGCTGCTCCAACACAAGCTACCTTAAGAGCCGGTACGATGCGGGCAATGGGTGAAGTTCGTCAGGAGTACTGCATAAAAAAACGAGTGTGTTGTCGTGGCAGTTGGTGATCAAAGAAATAAAACAAAATAAAATCAATAAATAATAATGTCATAGACTTAAAGTCATACCTTTGAAGTCATAATGCATTGCAAGTGTTATTATGGAATGTTGTGCTGTGTTTTCAAGAGCTTCAATGTTCTGCTCTGCAAGGTTTGGAGACAGCGCGTGCGTTCACGGAGATCAAGAGCAGCCGCCGCAGGGGAGGGATACCACGGTAAATAGGTTACCTATTCACCATGGTATCTCTCCCCTGGGTGCGTTGTGTTTTGGTGAGCAATAATGCAGGAAAGCAGCGGGCGGGATGGCGAGCTTGTCCTGCTGCTCCAACACAAGCTACCTTAAGAGCCGGTACGATGCGGGCAATGGGTGAAGTTCGTCAGGAGTACTGCATAAAAAAACGAGTGTGTTGTCGTGGCAGTTGGTGATCAAAGAAATAAAACAAAATAAAATCAATAAGTAATAATGTCATAGACTTAAAGTCATACCTTTGAAGTCATAATGCATTGCAAGTGTTATTATGGAATGTTGTGCTGTGTTTTCAAGCGCTTCAATGTGCTGCTCTGCAAGGTTTGGAGACAGCGCGTGCGTTCACGGAGATCAAGAGCAGCCGGAGATCAAGAGCAGCCGCCGCAGGGGAGGGATACCATGGTAAATAGGTTACCTATTTACCATGGTATCTCTCCCCTGGGTGCGTTGTGTTTTGGTGAGCAATAATGCAGGAAAGCAGCGGGCGGGGTGGCGAGCTTGTCCTGCTGCTCCAACACAAGCTACCTTAAGAGCCGGAACGATGCGGGCAATGGGTGAAGTTCGTCAGGAGTACTGCATAAAAAAACGAGTGTGTTGTCGTGGCAGTTGGTGATCAAAGAAATAAAACAAAATAAAATCAATAAGTAATAATGTCATAGACTTAAAGTCATACCTTTGAAGTCATAATGCATTGCAAGTGTTATTATGGAATGTTGTGCTGTGTTTTCAAGCGCTTCAATGTGCTGCTCTGCAAGGTTTGGAGACAGCGCGTGCGTTCACGGAGATCAAGAGCAGCCGCCGCAGGGGAGGGATACCACGGTAAATAGGTTACCTATTTACCATGGTATCTCTCCCCTGGGTGCGTTTTGTTTTGGTGAGCAATAATGCAGGAAAGCAGCGGGCGGGATGGCGAGCTTGTCCTGCTGCTCCAACACAAGCTACCTTAAGAGCCGGTACGATGCGGGCAATGGGCGAAGTTCGTCAGGATTACTGCATAAAAACACGAGTGTGTTGTCGTGGCAGTTGGTGATCAAAGAAATAAAACAAAATAAAATCAATAAATAATAATGTCATAGACTTAAAGTCATACCTTTGAAGTCATAATGCATTGCAAGTGAATTTATGGAATGTTGTGCTGTGTTTTCAAGCGCTTCAATGTGCTGCTCTGCAAGGTTTGGAGACAGCGCGTGCGTTCACGGAGATCAAGAGCAGCCGCCGCAGGGGAGGGATACCACGGTAAATAGGTTACCTAGAATAGGTTACCTATTTACCATGGTATCTCTCCCCTGGGTGCGTTTTGTTTTGGTGAGCAATAATGCAGGAAAGCAGCGGGCGGGATGGCGAGCTTGTCCTGCTGCTCCAACACAAGCTACCTTAAGAGCCGGTACGATGCGGGCAATGGGTGAAGTTCGTCAGGAGTACTGCATAAAAAAACGAGTGTGTTGTCGTGGCAGTTGGTGATCAAAGAAATAAAACAAAATAAAATCAATAAATAATAATGTCATAGACTTAAAGTCATACCTTTGAAGTCATAATGCATTGCAAGTGTTATTATGGAATGTTGTGCTGTGTTTTCAAGCGCTTAAATGTGCTGCTCTGCAAGGTTTGGAGACAGCGCGTGCGTTCACGGAGATCAAGAGCAGCCGCCGCAGGGGAGGGATACCATGGTAAATAGGTTACCTATTTACCATGGTATCTCTCCCCTGGGTGCGTTGTGTTTTGGTGAGCAATAATGCAGGAAAGCAGCGGGCGGGGTGGCGAGCTTGTCCTGCTGCTCCAACACAAGCTACCTTAAGAGCCGGTACGATGCGGGCAATGGGTGAAGTTCGTCAGGAGTACTGCATAAAAAACGAGTGTGTTGTCGTGGCAGTTGGTGATCAAAGAAATAAAACAAAATAAAATCAATAAATAATAATGTCATAGACTTAAAGTCATACCTTTGAAGTCATAATGCATTGCAAGTGTTATTATGGAATGTTGTGCTGTGTTTTCAAGCGCTTCAATGTGCTGCTCTGCAAGGTTTGGAGACAGCGGGTGCGTTCACGGTGATCAAGAGCAGCCGGAGATCAAGAGCAGCCGCCGCAGGGGAGGGATACCATGGTAAATAGGTTACCTATTTACCATGGTATCTCTCCCCTGGGTGCGTTGTGTTTTGGTGAGCAATAATGCAGGAAAGCAGCGGGCGGGATGGCGAGCTTGTCCTGCTGCTCCAACACAAGCTACCTTAAGAGCCGGTACGATGCGGGCAATGGGTGAAGTTCGTCAGGAGTACTGCATAAAAAAACGAGTGTGTTGTCGTGGCAGTTGGTGATCAAAGAAATAAAACAAAATAAAATCAATAAGTAATAATGTCATAGACTTAAAGTCATACCTTTGAAGTCATAATGCATTGCAAGTGTTATTATGGAATGTTGTGCTGTTTTTTCAAGCGCTTCAATGTGCTGCTGTGCAAGGTTTGGAGACAGCGCGTGCGTTCACGGAGATCAAGAGCAGCCGGAGATCAAGAGCAGCCGCCGCAGGGGAGGGATACCATGGTAAATAGGTTACCTATTTACCATGGTATCTCTCCCCTGGGTGCGTTGTGTTTTGGTGAGCAATAATGCAGGAAAGCAGCGGGCGGGATGGCGAGCTTGTCCTGCTGCTCCAACACAAGCTACCTTAAGAGCCGGTACGATGCGGGCAATGGGTGAAGTTCGTCAGGAGTACTGCATAAAAAAACGAGTGTGTTGTCGTGGCAGTTGGTGATCAAAGAAATAAAACAAAATAAAATCAATAAGTAATAATGTCATAGACTTAAAGTCATACCTTTGAAGTCATAATGCATTGCAAGTGTTATTATGGAATGTTGTGCTGTTTTTTCAAGCGCTTCAATGTGCTGCTCTGCAAGGTTTGGAGACAGCGCGTGCGTTCACGGAGATCAAGAGCAGCCGCCGCAGGGGAGGGATACCACGGTAAATAGGTTACCTATTTACCATGGTATCTCTCCCCTGGGTGCGTTTTGTTTTGGTGAGCAATAATGCAGGAAAGCAGCGGGCGGGATGGCGAGCTTGTCCTGCTGCTCCAACACAAGCTACCTTAAGAGCCGGTACGATGCGGGCAATGGGTGAAGTTCGTCAGGAGTACTGCATAAAAAAACGAGTGTGTTGTCGTGGCAGTTGGTGATCAAAGAAATAAAACAAAATAAAATCAATAAGTAATAATGTCATAGACTTAAAGTCATACCTTTGAAGTCATAATGCATTGCAAGTGTTATTATGGAATGTTGTGCTGTTTTTTCAAGCGCTTCAATGTGCTGCTCTGCAAGGTTTGGAGACAGCGCGTGCGTTCACGGAGATCAAGAGCAGCCGCCGCAGGGGAGGGATACCACGGTAAATAGGTTACCTATTTACCATGGTATCTCTCCCCTGGGTGCGTTTTGTTTTGGTGAGCAATAATGCAGGAAAGCAGCGGGCGGGATGGCGAGCTTGTCCTGCTGCTCCAACACAAGCTACCTTAAGAGCCGGTACGATGCGGGCAATGGGTGAAGTTCGTCAGGAGTACTGCATAAAAAAACGAGTGTGTTGTCGTGGCAGTTGGTGATCAAAGAAATAAAACAAAATAAAATCAATAAATAATAATGTCATAGACTTAAAGTCATACCTTTGAAGTCATAATGCATTGCAAGTGTTATTATGGAATGTTGTGTTGTGTTTTCAAGCGCTTCAATGTGCTGCTCTGCAAGGTTTGGAGACAGCGGGTGCGTTCACGGAGATCAAGTGCAGCCGGAGATCAAGAGCAGCCGCCGCAGGGGAGGGATACCATGGTAAATAGGTTACCTATTTACCATGGTATCTCTCCCCTGGGTGCGTTTTGTTTTGGTGAGCAATAATGCAGGAAAGCAGCGGGCGGGATGGCGAGCTTGTCCTGCTGCTCCAACACAAGCTACCTTAAGAGCCGGTACGATGCGGGCAATGGGTGAAGTTCGTCAGGATTACTGCATAAAAACACGAGTGTGTTGTCGTGGCAGTTGGTGATCAAAGAAATAAAACAAAATAAAATCAATAAATAATAATGTCATAGACTTAAAGTCATACCTTTGAAGTCATAATGCATTGCAAGTGTTATTATGGAATGTTGTGCTGTGTTTTCAAGCGCTTCAATGTGCTGCTCTGCAAGGTTTGGAGACAGCGCGTGCGTTCACGGAGATCAAGAGCAGCCGGAGATCAAGAGCAGCCGCCGCAGGGGAGGGATACCATGGTAAATAGGTTACCTATTTACCATGGTATCTCTCCCCTGGGTGCGTTGTGTTTTGGTGAGCAATAATGCAGGAAAGCAGCGGGCGGGGTGGCGAGCTTGTCCTGCTGCTCCAACACAAGCTACCTTAAGAGCCGGAACGATGCGGGCAATGGGTGAAGTTCGTCAGGAGTACTGCATAAAAAAACGAGTGTGTTGTCGTGGCAGTTGGTGATCAAAGAAATAAAACAAAATAAAATCAATAAGTAATAATGTCATAGACTTAAAGTCATACCTTTGAAGTCATAATGCATTGCAAGTGTTATTATGGAATGTTGTGCTGTTTTTTCAAGCGCTTCAATGTGCTGCTCTGCAAGGTTTGGAGACAGCGCGTGCGTTCACGGAGATCAAGAGCAGCCGCCGCAGGGGAGGGATACCACGGTAAATAGGTTACCTATTTACCATGGTATCTCTCCCCTGGGTGCGTTTTGTTTTGGTGAGCAATAATGCAGGAAAGCAGCGGGCGGGATGGCGAGCTTGTCCTGCTGCTCCAACACAAGCTACCTTAAGAGCCGGTACGATGCGGGCAATGGGTGAAGTTCGTCAGGAGTACTGCATAAAAAACGAGTGTGTTGTCGTGGCAGTTGGTGATCAAAGAAATAAAACAAAATAAAATCAATAAATAATAATGTCATAGACTTAAAGTCATACCTTTGAAGTCATAATGCATTGCAAGTGTTATTATGGAATGTTGTGCTGTGTTTTCAAGCGCTTCAATGTGCTGCTCTGCAAGGTTTGGAGACAGCGGGTGCGTTCACGGAGATCAAGAGCAGCCGGAGATCAAGAGCAGCCGCCGCAGGGGAGGGATACCATGGTAAATAGGTTACCTATTTACCATGGTATCTCTCCCCTGGGTGCGTTGTGTTTTGGTGAGCAATAATGCAGGAAAGCAGCGGGCGGGATGGCGAGCTTGTCCTGCTGCTCCAACACAAGCTACCTTAAGAGCCGGTACGATGCGGGCAATGGGTGAAGTTCGTCAGGAGTACTGCATAAAAAACGAGTGTGTTGTCGTGGCAGTTGGTGATCAAAGAAATAAAACAAAATAAAATCAATAAATAATAATGTCATAGACTTAAAGTCATACCTTTGAAGTCATAATGCATTGCAAGTGTTATTATGGAATGTTGTGCTGTGTTTTCAAGCGCTTCAATGTGCTGCTCTGCAAGGTTTGGAGACAGCGGGTGCGTTCACGGAGATCAAGAGCAGCCGGAGATCAAGAGCAGCCGCCGCAGGGGAGGGATACCATGGTAAATAGGTTACCTATTTACCATGGTATCTCTCCCCTGGGTGCGTTGTGTTTTGGTGAGCAATAATGCAGGAAAGCAGCGGGCGGGATGGCGAGCTTGTCCTGCTGCTCCAACACAAGCTACCTTAAGAGCCGGTACGATGCGGGCAATGGGTGAAGTTCGTCAGGAGTATTGCATAAAAAAACGAGTGTGTTGTCGTGGCACTTGGTGATCAAAGAAATAAAACAAAATAAAATCAATAAATAATAATGTCATAGACTTAAAGTCATACCTTTGAAGTCATAATGCATTGCAAGTGTTATTATGGAATGTTGTGCTGTGTTTTCAAGCGCTTCAAAGTGCTGCTCTGCAAGGTTTGGAGACAGCGCGTGCGTTCACGGAGATCAAGAGCAGCCGGAGATCAAGAGCAGCCGCCGCAGGGGAGGGATACCATGGTAAATAGGTTACCTATTTACCATGGTATCTCTCCCCTGGGTGCGTTGTGTTTTGGTGAGCAATAATGCAGGAAAGCAGCGGGCGGGATGGCGAGCTTGTCCTGCTGCTCCAACACAAGCTACCTTAAGAGCCGGTACGATGCGGGCAATGGGTGAAGTTCGTCAGGAGTACTGCATAAAAAAACGAGTGTGTTGTCGTGGCAGTTGGTGATCAAAGAAATAAAACAAAATAAAATCAATAAGTAATAATGTCATAGACTTAAAGTCATACCTTTGAAGTCATAATGCATTGCAAGTGTTATTATGGAATGTTGTGCTGTTTTTTCAAGCGCTTCAATGTGCTGCTCTGCAAGGTTTGGAGACAGCGCGTGCGTTCACGGAGATCAAGAGCAGCCGCCGCAGGGGAGGGATACCATGGTAAATAGGTTACCTATTTACCATGGTATCTCTCCCCTGGGTGCGTTTTGTTTTGGTGAGCAATAATGCAGGAAAGCAGCGGGCGGGATGGCGAGCTTGTCCTGCTGCTCCAACACAAGCTACCTTAAGAGCCGGTACGATGCGGGCAATGGGTGAAGTTCGTCAGGAGTACTGCATAAAAAAACGAGTGTGTTGTCGTGGCAGTTGGTGATCAAAGATATAAAACAAAATAAAATCAATAAGTAATAATGTCATAGACTTAAAGTCATACCTTTGAAGTCATAATGCATTGCAAGTGTTATTATGGAATGTTGTGCTGTTTTTTCAAGCGCTTCAATGTGCTGCTCTGCAAGGTTTGGAGACAGCGCGTGCGTTCACGGAGATCAAGAGCAGCCGCCGCAGGGGAGGGATACCACGGTAAATAGGTTACCTATTTACCATGGTATCTCTCCCCTGGGTGCGTTTTGTTTTGGTGAGCAATAATGCAGGAAAGCAGCGGGCGGGATGGCGAGCTTGTCCTGCTGCTCCAACACAAGCTACCTTAAGAGCCGGTACGATGCGGGCAATGGGTGAAGTTCGTCAGGAGTACTGCATAAAAAAACGAGTGTGTTGTCGTGGCAGTTGGTGATCAAAGAAATAAAACAAAATAAAATCAATAAATAATAATGTCATAGACTTAAAGTCATACCTTTGAAGTCATAATGCATTGCAAGTGTTATTATGGAATGTTGTGCTGTGTTTTCAAGCGCTTCAACGTGCTGCTCTGCAAGGTTTGGAGACAGCGCGTGCGTTCACGGAGATCAAGAGCAGCCGCCGCAGGGGAGGGATACCACGGTAAATAGGTTACCTATTTACCATGGTATCTCTCCCCTGGGTGCGTTTTGTTTTGGTGAGCAATAATGCAGGAAAGCAGCGGGCGGGATGGCGAGCTTGCCCTGCTGCTCCAACACAAGCTACCTTAAGAGCCGGTACGATGCGGGCAATGGGTGAAGTTCGTCAGGAGTACTGCATAAAAAAACGAGTGTGTTGTCGTGGCAGTTGGTGATCAAAGAAATAAAACAAAATAAAATCAATAAATAATAATGTCATTGACTTAAAGTCATACCTTTGAAGTCATAATGCATTGCAAGTGTTATTATGGAATGTTGTGCTGTGTTTTCAAGCGCTTCAATGTGCTGCTCTGCAAGGTTTGGAGACAGCGCGTGCGTTCACGGAGATCAAGAGCAGCCGCCGCAGGGGAGGGATACCACGGTAAATAGGTTACCTATTTACCATGGTATCTCTCCCCTGGGTGCGTTTTGTTTTGGTGAGCAATAATGCAGGAAAGCAGCGGGCGGGATGGCGAGCTTGTCCTGCTGCTCCAACAAAAGCTACCTTAAGAGCCGGTACGATGCGGGCAATGGGTGAAGTTCGTCAGGAGTACTGCATAAAAAAACGAGTGTGTTGTCGTGGCAGTTGGTGATCAAAGAAATAAAACAAAATAAAATCAATAAATAATAATGTCATAGACTTAAAGTCATACCTTTGAAGTCATAATGCATTGCAAGTGTTATTATGGAATGTTGTGCTGTGTTTTCAAGCGCTTCAATGTGCTGCTCTGCAAGGTTTGGAGACAGCGCGTGCGTTCACGGAGATCAAGAGCAGCCGGAGATCAAGAGCAGCCGCCGCAGGGGAGGGATACCATGGTAAATAGGTTACCTATTTACCATGGTATCTCTCCCCTGGGTGCGTTGTGTTTTGGTGAGCAATAATGCAGGAAAGCAGCGGGCGGGATGGCGAGCTTGTCCTGCTGCTCCAACACAAGCTACCTTAAGAGCCGGTACGATGCGGGCAATGGGTGAAGTTCGTCAGGAGTACTGCATAAAAAAAGCGAGTGTGTTGTCGTGGCAGTTGGTGATCAAAGAAATAAAACAAAATAAAATCAATAAATAATAATGTCATAGACTTAAAGTCATACCTTTGAAGTCATAATGCATTGCAAGTGTTATTATGGAATGTTGTGCTGTGTTTTCAAGCGCTTCAATGTGCTGCTCTGCAAGGTTTGGAGACAGCGCGTGCGCTCACGGAGATCAAGAGCAGCCGCCGCAGGGGAGGGATACCATGGTAAATAGGTTACCTATTTACCATGGTATCTCTCCCCTGGGTGCGTTGTGTTTTGGTGAGCAATAATGCAGGAAAGCAGCGGGCGGGATGGCGAGCTTGTCCTGCTGCTCCAACACAAGCTACCTTAAGAGCCGGTACGATGCGGGCAATGGGTGAAGTTCGTCAGGAGTACTGCATAAAAAAACGCGTGTGTTGTCGTGGCAGTTGGTGATCAAAGAAATAAAACAAAATAAAATCAATAAATAATAATGTCATAGAATTAAAGTCATACCTTTGAAGTCATAATGCATTGCAAGTGTTATTATGGAATGTTGTGCTGTGTTTTCAAGCGCTTCAATGTGCTGCTCTGCAAGGTTTGGAGACAGCGGGTGCGTTCACGGAGATCAAGAGCAGCCGGAGATCAAGAGCAGCCGCCGCAGGGGAGGGATACCACGGTAAATAGGTTACCTATTTACCATGGTATCTCTCCCCTTGGTGCGTTTTGTTTTGGTGAGCAATAATGCAGGAAAGCAGCGGGCGGGATGGCGAGCTTGTCCTGCTGCTCCAACACAAGCTACCTTAAGAGCCGGTACGATGCGGGCAATGGGTGAAGTTCGTCAGGAGTACTGCATAAAAAAACGAGTGTGTTGTCGTGGCAGTTGGTGATCAAAGAAATAAAACAAAATAAAATCAATAAATAATAATGTCATTGACTTAAAGTCATACCTTTGAAGTCATAATGCATTGCAAGTGTTATTATGGAATGTTGTGCTGTGTTTTCAAGCGCTTCAACGTGCTGCTCTGCAAGGTTTGGAGACAGCGCGTGCGTTCACGGAGATCAAGAGCAGCCGCCGCAGGGGAGGGATACCACGGTAAATAGGTTACCTATTTACCATGGTATCTCTCCCCTGGGTGCGTTTTGTTTTGGTGAGCAATAATGCAGGAAAGCAGCGGGCGGGATGGCGAGCTTGTCCTGCTGCTGCAACACAAGCTACCTTAAGAGCCGGTACGATACGGGCAATGGGTGAAGTTCGTCAGGAGTACTGCATAAAAAAACGAGTGTGTTGTCGTGGCAGTTGGTGATCAAAGAAATAAAACAAAATAAAATCAATAAATAATAATGTCATAGACTTAAAGTCATACCTTTGAAGTCATAATGCATTGCAAGTGTTATTATGGAATGTTGTGCTGTGTTTTCAAGCGCTTCAATGTGCTGCTCTGCAAGGTTTGGAGACAGCGTGCGTTCACGGAGATCAAGAGCAGCCGCAAAAGGGGAGGGATACCATGGTAAATAGGTTACCTATTTACCATGGTATCTCTCCCCTGGGTGCGTTGTGTTTTGGTGAGCAATAATGCAGGAAAGCAGCGGGCGGGGTGGCGAGCTTGTCCTGCTGCTCCAACACAAGCTACCTTAAGAGCCGGTACGATGCGGGCAATGGGTGAAGTTCGTCAGGAGTACTGCATAAAAAAACGAGTGTGTTGTCGTGGCAGTTGGTGATCAAAGAAATAAAACAAAATAAAATAAATAAATAATAATGTCATAGACTTAAAGTCATACCTTTGAAGTCATAATGCATTGCAAGTGTTATTATGGAATGTTGTGCTGTGTTTTCAAGCGCTTCAATGTGCTGCTCTGCAAGGTTTGGAGACAGCGCGTGCGTTCACGGAGATCAAGAGCAGCCGCCGCAGGGGAGGGATACCATGGTAAATAGGTTACCTATTTACCATGGTATCTCTCCCCTGGGTGCGTTGTGTTTTGGTGAGCAATAATGCAGGAAAGCAGCGGGCGGGATGGCGAGCTTGTCCTGCTGCTCCAACACAAGCTACCTTAAGAGCCGGTACGATGCGGGCAATGGGTGAAGTTCGTCAGGAGTACTGCATAAAAAAACGAGTGTGTTGTCGTGGCAGTTGGTGATCAAAGAAATAAAACAAAATAAAATCAATAAATAATAATGTCATAGACTTAAAGTCATACCTTTGAAGTCATAATGCATTGCAAGTGTTATTATGGAATGTTGTGCTGTGTTTTCAAGCGCTTCAATGTGCTGCTCTGCAAGGTTTGGAGACAGCGCGTGCGTTCACGGAGATCAAGAGCAGCCGCCGCAGGGGAGGGATACCATGGTAAATAGGTTACCTATTTACCATGGTATCTCTCCCCTGGGTGCGTTGTGTTTTGGTGAGCAATAATGCAGGAAAGCAGCGGGCGGGATGGCGAGCTTGTCCTGCTGCTCCAACACAAGCTACCTTAAGAGCCGGTAGGATGCGGGCAATGGGTGAAGTTCGTCAGGAGTACTGCATAAAAAAACGAGTGTGTTGTCGTGGCAGTTGGTGATCAAAGAAATAAAACAAAATAAAATCAATAAATAATAATGTCATAGACTTAAAGTCATACCTTTGAAGTCATAATGCATTGCAAGTGTTATTATGGAATGTTGTGCTGTGTTTTCAAGCGCTTCAATGTGCTGCTCTGCAAGGTTTGGAGACAGCGCGTGCGTTCACGGAGATCAAGAGCAGCCGCCGCAGGGGAGGGATACCATGGTAAATAGGTTACCTATTTACCATGGTATCTCTCCCCTGGGTGCGTTGTGTTTTGGTGAGCAATAATGCAGGAAAGCAGCGGGCGGGATGGCGAGCTTGTCCTGCTGCTCCAACACAAGCTACCTTAAGAGCCGGTACGATGCGGGCAATGGGTGAAGTTCGTCAGGAGTACTGCATAAAAAAACGCGTGTGTTGTCGTGGCAGTTGGTGATCAAAGAAATAAAACAAAATAAAATCAATAAATAATAATGTCATAGACTTAAAGTCATACCTTTGAAGTCATAATGCATTGCAAGTGTTATTATGGAATGTTGTGCTGTTTTTTCAAGCGCTTCAATGTGCTGCTCTGCAAGGTTTGGAGACAGCGCGTGCGTTCACGGAGATCAAGAGCAGCCGCCGCAGGGGAGGGATACCATGGTAAATAGGTTACCTATTTACCATGGTATGTCTCCCCTGGGTGCGTTGTGTTTTGGTGAGCAATAATGCAGGAAAGCAGCGGGCGGGATGGCGAGCTTGTCCTGCTGCTCCAACACAAGCTACCTTAAGAGCCGGTACGATGCGGGCAATGGGTGAAGTTCGTCAGGAGTACTGCATAAAAAAACGAGTGTGTTGTCGTGGCAGTTGGTGATCAAAGAAATAAAACAAAATAAAATCAATAAATAATAATGTCATAGACTTAAAGTCATACCTTTGAAGTCATAATGCATTGCAAGTGTTATTATGGAATGTTGTGCTGTGTTTTCAAGCGCTTCAATGTGCTGCTCTGCAAGGTTTGGAGACAGCGCGTGCGTTCACGGAGATCAAGAGCAGCCGCCGCAGGGGAGGGATACCACGGTAAATAGGTTACCTATTTACCATGGTATCTCTCCCCTGGGTGCGTTGTATTTTGGTGAGCAATAATGCAGGAAAGCAGCGGGCGGGATGGCGAGCTTGTCCTGCTGCTCCAACACAAGCTACCTTAAGAGCCGGTACGATGCGGGCAATGGGTGAAGTTCGTCAGGAGTACTGCATAAAAAAACGAGTGTGTTGTCGTGGCAGTTGGTGATCAAAGAAATAAAACAAAATAAAATCAATAAATAATAATGTCATAGACTTAAAGTCATACCTTTGAAGTCATAATGCATTGCAAGTGTTATTATGGAATGTTGTGCTGTGTTTTCAAGCGCTTCAATGTGCTGCTCTTCAAGGTTTGGAGACAGCGCGTGCGTTCACGGAGATCAAGAGCAGCCGCCGCAGGGGAGGGATACCATGGTAAATAGGTTACCTATTTACCATGGTATCTCTCCCCTGGGTGCGTTGTGTTTTGGTGAGCAATAATGCAGGAAAGCAGCGGGCGGGATGGCGAGCTTGTCCTGCTGCTCCAACACAAGCTACCTTAAGAGCCGGTACGATGCGGGCAATGGGTGAAGTTCGTCAGGAGTACTGCATAAAAAAACGAGTGTGTTGTCGTGGCAGTTGGTGATCAAAGAAATAAAACAAAATAAAATCAATAAATAATAATGTCATAGACTTAAAGTCATACCTTTGAAGTCATAATGCATTGCAAGTGTTATTATGGAATGTTGTGCTGTGTTTTCAAGCGCTTCAATGTGCTGCTCTGCAAGGTTTGGAGACAGCGCGTGCGTTCACGGAGATCAAGAGCAGCCGCCGCAGGGGAGGGATACCATGGTAAATAGGTTACCTATTTACCATGGTATCTCTCCCCTGGGTGCGTTGTGTTTTGGTGAGCAATAATGCAGGAAAGCAGCGGGCGGGATGGCGAGCTTGTCCTGCTGCTCCAACACAAGCTACCTTAAGAGCCGGTACGATGCGGGCAATGGGTGAAGTTCGTCAGGAGTACTGCATAAAAAAACGCGTGTGTTGTCGTGGCAGTTGGTGATCAAAGAAATAAAACAAAATAAAATCAATAAATAATAATGTCATAGACTTAAAGTCATACCTTTGAAGTCATAATGCATTGCAAGTGTTATTATGGAATGTTGTGCTGTTTTTTCAAGCGCTTCAATGTGCTGCTCTGCAAGGTTTGGAGACAGCGCGTGCGTTCACGGAGATCAAGAGCAGCCGCCGCAGGGGAGGGATACCATGGTAAATAGGTTACCTATTTACCATGGTATGTCTCCCCTGGGTGCGTTGTGTTTTGGTGAGCAATAATGCAGGAAAGCAGCGGGCGGGATGGCGAGCTTGTCCTGCTGCTCCAACACAAGCTACCTTAAGAGCCGGTACGATGCGGGCAATGGGTGAAGTTCGTCAGGAGTACTGCATAAAAAAACGAGTGTGTTGTCGTGGCAGTTGGTGATCAAAGAAATAAAACAAAATAAAATCAATAAATAATAATGTCATAGACTTAAAGTCATACCTTTGAAGTCATAATGCATTGCAAGTGTTATTATGGAATGTTGTGCTGTGTTTTCAAGCGCTTCAATGTGCTGCTCTGCAAGGTTTGGAGACAGCGCGTGCGTTCACGGAGATCAAGAGCAGCCGCCGCAGGGGAGGGATACCACGGTAAATAGGTTACCTATTTACCATGGTATCTCTCCCCTGGGTGCGTTGTATTTTGGTGAGCAATAATGCAGGAAAGCAGCGGGCGGGATGGCGAGCTTGTCCTGCTGCTCCAACACAAGCTACCTTAAGAGCCGGTACGATGTGGGCAATGGGTGAAGTTCGTCAGGAGTACTGCATAAAAAAACGAGTGTGTTGTCGTGGCAGTTGGTGATCAAAGAAATAAAACAAAATAAAATCAATAAATAATAATGTCATAGACTTAAAGTCATACCTTTGAAGTCATAATGCATTGCAAGTGTTATTATGGAATGTTGTGCTGTGTTTTCAAGCGCTTCAATGTGCTGCTCTTCAAGGTTTGGAGACAGCGCGTGCGTTCACGGAGATCAAGAGCAGCCGCCGCAGGGGAGGGATACCATGGTAAATAGGTTACCTATTTACCATGGTATCTCTCCCCTGGGTGCGTTGTGTTTTGGTGAGCAATAATGCAGGAAAGCAGCGGGCGGGATGGCGAGCTTGTCCTGCTGCTCCAACACAAGCTACCTTAAGAGCCGGTACGATGCGGGCAATGGGTGAAGTTCGTCAGGAGTACTGCATAAAAAAACGAGTGTGTTGTCGTGGCAGTTGGTGATCAAAGAAATAAAACAAAATAAAATCAATAAATAATAATGTCATAGACTTAAAGTCATACCTTTGAAGTCATAATGCATTGCAAGTGTTATTATGGAATGTTGTGCTGTGTTTTCAAGCGCTTCAATGTGCTGCTCTGCAAGGTTTGGAGACAGCGCGTGCGTTCACGGAGATCAAGAGCAGCCGCCGCAGGGGAGGGATACCATGGTAAATAGGTTACCTATTTACCATGGTATCTCTCCCCTGGGTGCGTTGTGTTTTGGTGAGCAATAATGCAGGAAAGCAGCGGGCGGGATGGCGAGCTTGTCCTGCTGCTCCAACACAAGCTACCCCAACACAAGCTACCTTAAGAGCCGGTACGATGCGGGCAATGGGTGAAGTTCGTCAGGAGTACTGCATAAAAAAACGAGTGTGTTGTCGTGGCAGTTGGTGATCAAAGAAATAAAACAAAATAAAATCAATAAATAATAATGTCATAGACTTAAAGTCATACCTTTGAAGTCATAATGCATTGCAAGTGTTATTATGGAATGTTGTGCTGTGTTTTCAAGCGCTTCAATGTGCTGCTCTGCAAGGTTTGGAGACAGCGCGTGCGTTCACGGAGATCAAGAGCAGCCGCCGCAGGGGAGGGATACCATGGTAAATAGGTTACCTATTTACCATGGTATCTCTCCCCTGGGTGCGTTGTGTTTTGGTGAGCAATAATGCAGGAAAGCAGCGGGCGGGATGGCGAGCTTGTCCTGCTGCTCCAACACAAGCTACCTTAAGAGCCGGTACGATGTGGGCAATGGGTGAAGTTCGTCAGGAGTACTGCATAAAAAAACGAGTGTGTTGTCGTGGCAGTTGGTGATCAAAGAAATAAAACAAAATAAAATCAATAAATAATAATGTCATAGACTTAAAGTCATACCTTTGAAGTCATAATGCATTGCAAGTGTTATTATGGAATGTTGTGCTGTGTTTTCAAGCGCTTCAATGTGCTGCTCTGCAAGGTTTGGAGACAGCGCGTGCGTTCACGGAGATCAAGAGCAGCCGCCGCAGGGGAGGGATACCATGGTAAATAGGTTACCTATTTACCATGGTATCTCTCCCCTGGGTGCGTTGTGTTTTGGTGAGCAATAATGCAGGAAAGCAGCGGGCGGGATGGCGAGCTTGTCCTGCTGCTCCAACACAAGCTACCTTAAGAGCCGGTACGATGCGGGCAATGGGTGAAGTTCGTCAGGAGTACTGCATAAAAAAACGAGTGTGTTGTCGTGGCAGTTGGTGATCAAAGAAATAAAACAAAATAAAATCAATAAATAATAATGTCATAGACTTAAAGTCATACCTTTGAAGTCATAATGCATTGCAAGTGTTATTATGGAATGTTGTGCTGTGTTTTCAAGCGCTTCAATGTGCTGCTCTGCAAGGTTTGGAGACAGCGCGTGCGTTCACGGAGATCAAGAGCAGCCGCCGCAGGGGAGGGATACCATGGTAAATAGGTTACCTATTTACCATGGTATCTCTCCCCTGGGTGCGTTGTGTTTTGGTGAGCAATAATGCAGGAAAGCAGCGGGCGGGATGGCGAGCTTGTCCTGCTGCTCCAACACAAGCTACCTTAAGAGCCGGTACGATGCGGGCAATGGGTGAAGTTCGTCAGGAGTACTGCATAAAAAAACGAGTGTGTTGTCGTGGCAGTTGGTGATCAAAGAAATAAAACAAAATAAAATCAATAAATAATAATGTCATAGACTTAAAGTCATACCTTTGAAGTCATAATGCATTGCAAGTGTTATTATGGAATGTTGTGCTGTGTTTTCAAGCGCTTCAATGTGCTGCTCTGCAAGGTTTGGAGACAGCGCGTGCGTTCACGGAGATCAAGAGCAGCCGCCGCAGGGGAGGGATACCACGGTAAATAGGTTACCTATTTACCATGGTATCTCTCCCCTGGGTGCGTTGTGTTTTGGTGAGCAATAATGCAGGAAAGCAGCGGGCGGGATGGCGAGCTTGTCCTGCTGCTCCAACACAAGCTACCTTAAGAGCCGGTACGATGCGGGCAATGGGTGAAGTTCGTCAGGAGTACTGCATAAAAAAACGAGTGTGTTGTCGTGGCAGTTGGTGATCAAAGAAATAAAACAAAATAAAATCAATAAATAATAATGTCATAGACTTAAAGTCATACCTTTGAAGTCATAATGCATTGCAAGTGTTATTATGGAATGTTGTGCTGTGTTTTCAAGCGCTTCAATGTGCTGCTCTGCAAGGTTTGGAGACAGCGCGTGCGTTCACGGAGATCAAGAGCAGCCGCCGCAGGGGAGGGATACCATGGTAAATAGGTTACCTATTTACCATGGTATCTCTCCCCTGGGTGCGTTGTGTTTTGGTGAGCAATAATGCAGGAAAGCAGCGGGCGGGATGGCGAGCTTGTCCTGCTGCTCCAACACAAGCTACCTTAAGAGCCGGTACGATGCGGGCAATGGGTGAAGTTCGTCAGGAGTACTGCATAAAAAAACGAGTGTGTTGTCGTGGCAGTTGGTGATCAAAGAAATAAAACAAAATAAAATCAATAAATAATAATGTCATAGACTTAAAGTCATACCTTTGAAGTCATAATGCATTGCAAGTGTTATTATGGAATGTTGTGCTGTGTTTTCAAGCGCTTCAATGTGCTGCTCTGCAAGGTTTGGAGACAGCGCGTGCGTTCACGGAGATCAAGAGCAGCCGCCGCAGGGGAGGGATACCACGGTAAATAGGTTACCTATTTACCATGGTATCTCTCCCCTGGGTGCGTTTTGTTTTGGTGAGCAATAATGCAGGAAAGCAGCGGGCGGGATGGCGAGCTTGTCCTGCTGCTCCAACACAAGCTACCTTAAGAGCCGGTACGATGCGGGCAATGGGTGAAGTTCGTCAGGAGTACTGCATAAAAAAACGAGTGTGTTGTCGTGGCAGTTGGTGATCAAAGAAATAAAACAAAATAAAATCAATAAATAATAATGTCATAGACTTAAAGTCATACCTTTGAAGTCATAATGCATTGCAAGTGTTATTATGGAATGTTGTGCTGTGTTTTCAAGCGCTTCAATGTGCTGCTCTGTAAGGTTTGGAGACAGCGCGTGCGTTCACGGAGATCAAGAGCAGCCGGAGATCAAGAGCAGCCGCCGCAGGGGAGGGATACCATGGTAAATAGGTTACCTATTTACCATGGTATCTCTCCCCTGGGTGCGTTGTGTTTTGGTGAGCAATAATGCAGGAAAGCAGCGGGCGGGATGGCGAGCTTGTCCTGCTGCTCCAACACAAGCTACCTTAAGAGCCGGTACGATGCGGGCAATGGGTGAAGTTCGTCAGGAGTACTGCATAAAAAAACGAGTGTGTTGTCGTGGCAGTTGGTGATCAAAGAAATAAAACAAAATAAAATCAATAAATAATAATGTCATAGACTTAAAGTCATACCTTTGAAGTCATAATGCATTGCAAGTGTTATTATGGAATGTTGTGCTGTGTTTTCAAGCGCTTCAATGTGCTGCTCTGCAAGGTTTGGAGACAGCGCGTGCGTTCACGGAGATCAAGAGCAGCCGCCGCAGGGGAGGGATACCATGGTAAATAGGTTACCTATTTACCATGGTATCTCTCCCCTGGGTGCGTTGTGTTTTGGTGAGCAATAATGCAGGAAAGCAGCGGGCGGGATGGCGAGCTTGTCCTGCTGCTCCAACACAAGCTACCTTAAGAGCCGGTACGATGCGGGCAATGGGTGAAGTTCGTCAGGAGTACTGCATAAAAAAACGAGTGTGTTGTCGTGGCAGTTGGTGATCAAAGAAATAAAACAAAATAAAATCAATAAATAATAATGTCATAGACTTAAAGTCATACCTTTGAAGTCATAATGCATTGCAAGTGTTATTATGGAATGTTGTGCTGTGTTTTCAAGCGCTTCAATGTGCTGCTCTGCAAGGTTTGGAGACAGCGCGTGCGTTCACGGAGATCAAGAGCAGCCGCCGCAGGGGAGGGATACCATGGTAAATAGGTTACCTATTTACCATGGTATCTCTCCCCTGGGTGCGTTGTGTTTTGGTGAGCAATAATGCAGGAAAGCAGCGGGCGGGATGGCGAGCTTGTCCTGCTGCTCCAACACAAGCTACCTTAAGAGCCGGTACGATGCGGGCAATGGGTGAAGTTCGTCAGGAGTACTGCATAAAAAAACGAGTGTGTTGTCGTGGCAGTTGGTGATCAAAGAAATAAAACAAAATAAAATCAATAAATAATAATGTCATAGACTTAAAGTCATACCTTTGAAGTCATAATGCATTGCAAGTGTTATTATGGAATGTTGTGCTGTGTTTTCAAGCGCTTCAATGTGCTGCTCTGCAAGGTTTGGAGACAGCGCGTGCGTTCACGGAGATCAAGAGCAGCCGCCGCAGGGGAGGGATACCATGGTAAATAGGTTACCTATTTACCATGGTATCTCTCCCCTGGGTGCGTTGTGTTTTGGTGAGCAATAATGCAGGAAAGCAGCGGGCGGGATGGCGAGCTTGTCCTGCTGCTCCATCACAAGCTACCTTAAGAGCCGGTACGATGCGGGCAATGGGTGAAGTTCGTCAGGAGTACTGCATAAAAAAACGAGTGTGTTGTCGTGGCAGTTGGTGATCAAAGAAATAAAACAAAATAAAATCAATAAATAATAATGTCATAGACTTAAAGTCATACCTTTGAAGTCATAATGCATTGCAAGTGTTATTATGGAATGTTGTGCTGTGTTTTCAAGCGCTTCAATGTGCTGCTCTGCAAGGTTTGGAGACAGCACGTGCGTTCACGGAGATCAAGAGCAGCCGCCGCAGGGGAGGGATACCACGGTAAACAGGTTCCTATTTACCATGGTATCTCTCCCCTGGGTGCGTTTTGTTTTGGTGAGCAATAATGCAGGAAAGCAGCGGGCGGGATGGCGAGCTTGTCCTGCTGCTCCAACACAAGCTACCTTAAGAGCCGGTACGATGCGGGCAATGGGTGAAGTTCGTCAGGAGTACTGCATAAAAAAACGAGTGTGTTGTCGTGGCAGTTGGTGATCAAAGAAATAAAACAAAATAAAATCAATAAATAATAATGTCATAGACTTAAAGTCATACCTTTGAAGTCATAATGCATTGCAAGTGTTATTATGGAATGTTGTGCTGTGTTTTCAAGCGCTTCAATGTGCTGCTCTGTAAGGTTTGGAGACAGCGCGTGCGTTCACGGAGATCAAGAGCAGCCGGAGATCAAGAGCAGCCGCCGCAGGGGAGGGATACCATGGTAAATAGGTTACCTATTTACCATGGTATCTCTCCCCTGGGTGCGTTGTATTTTGGTGAGCAATAATGCAGGAAAGCAGCGGGCGGGATGGCGAGCTTGTCCTGCTGCTCCAACACAAGCTACCTTAAGAGCCGGTACGATGCGGGCAATGGGTGAAGTTCGTCAGGAGTACTGCATAAAAAAACGAGTGTGTTGTCGTGGCAGTTGGTGATCAAAGAAATAAAACAAAATAAAATCAATAAATAATAATGTCATAGACTTAAAGTCATACCTTTGAAGTCATAATGCATTGCAAGTGTTATTATGGAATGTTGTGCTGTGTTTTCAAGCGCTTCAATGTGCTGCTCTGCAAGGTTTGGAGACAGCGCGTGCGTTCACGGAGATCAAGAGCAGCCGCCGCAGGGGAGGGATACCATGGTAAATAGGTTACCTATTTACCATGGTATCTCTCCCCTGGTGCGTTGTGTTTTGGTGAGCAATAATGCAGGAAAGCAGCGGGCGGGATGGCGAGCTTGTCCTGCTGCTCCAACACAAGCTACCTTAAGAGCCGGTACGATGCGGGCAATGGGTGAAGTTCGTCAGGAGTACTGCATAAAAAAACGAGTGTGTTGTCGTGGCAGTTGGTGATCAAAGAAATAAAACAAAATAAAATCAATAAATAATAATGTCATAGACTTAAAGTCATACCTTTGAAGTCATAATGCATTGCAAGTGTTATTATGGAATGTTGTGCTGTGTTTTCAAGCGCTTCAATGTGCTGCTCTTCAAGGTTTGGAGACAGCGCGTGCGTTCACGGAGATCAAGAGCAGCCGCCGCAGGGGAGGGATACCATGGTAAATAGGTTACCTATTTACCATGGTATCTCTCCCCTGGGTGCGTTGTGTTTTGGTGAGCAATAATGCAGGAAAGCAGCGGGCGGGATGGCGAGCTTGTCCTGCTGCTCCAACACAAGCTACCTTAAGAGCCGGTACGATGCGGGCAATGGGTGAAGTTCGTCAGGAGAACTGCATAAAAAAAACGAGTGTGTTGTCGTGGCAGTTGGTGATCAAAGAAATAAAACAAAATAAAATCAATAAATAATAATGTCATAGACTTAAAGTCATACCTTTGAAGTCATAATGCATTGCAAGTGTTATTATGGAATGTTGTGCTGTGTTTTCAAGCGCTTCAATGTGCTGCTCTGCAAGGTTTGGAGACAGCGCGTGCGTTCACGGAGATCAAGAGCAGCCGCCGCAGGGGAGGGATACCATGGTAAATAGGTTACCTATTTACCATGGTATCTCTCCCCTGGGTGCGTTGTGTTTTGGTGAGCAATAATGCAGGAAAGCAGCGGGCGGGATGGCGAGCTTGTCCTGCTGCTCCAACACAAGCTACCTTAAGAGCCGGTACGATGCGGGCAATGGGTGAAGTTCGTCAGGAGTACTGCATAAAAAAACGAGTGTGTTGTCGTGGCAGTTGGTGATCAAAGAAATAAAACAAAATAAAATCAATAAATAATAATGTCATAGACTTAAAGTCATACCTTTGAAGTCATAATGCATTGCAAGTGTTATTATGGAATGTTGTGCTGTGTTTTCAAGCGCTTCAATGTGCTGCTCTGCAAGGTTTGGAGACAGCGCGTGCGTTCACGGAGATCAAGAGCAGCCGCCGCAGGGGAGGGATACCATGGTAAATAGGTTACCTATTTACCATGGTATCTCTCCCCTGGGTGCGTTGTGTTTTGGTGAGCAATAATGCAGGAAAGCAGCGGGCGGGATGGCGAGCTTGTCCTGCTGCTCCAACACAAGCTACCTTAAGAGCCGGTACGATGCGGGCAATGGGTGAAGTTCGTCAGGAGTACTGCATAAAAAAACGAGTGTGTTGTCGTGGCAGTTGGTGATCAAAGAAATAAAACAAAATAAAATCAATAAATAATAATGTCATAGACTTAAAGTCATACCTTTGAAGTCATAATGCATTGCAAGTGTTATTATGGAATGTTGTGCTGTGTTTTCAAGCGCTTCAATGTGCTGCTCTGCAAGGTTTGGAGACAGCGCGTGCGTTCACGGAGATCAAGAGCAGCCGCCGCAGGGGAGGGATACCATGGTAAATAGGTTACCTATTTACCATGGTATCTCTCCCCTGGGTGCGTTGTGTTTTGGTGAGCAATAATGCAGGAAAGCAGCGGGCGGGATGGCGAGCTTGTCCTGCTGCTCCAACACAAGCTACCTTAAGAGCCGGTACGATGCGGGCAATGGGTGAAGTTCGTCAGGAGTACTGCATAAAAAAACGCGTGTGTTGTCGTGGCAGTTGGTGATCAAAGAAATAAAACAAAATAAAATCAATAAATAATAATGTCATAGACTTAAAGTCATACCTTTGAAGTCATAATGCATTGCAAGTGTTATTATGGAATGTTGTGCTGTGTTTTCAAGCGCTTCAATGTGCTGCTCTGCAAGGTTTGGAGACAGCGCGTGCGTTCACGGAGATCAAGAGCAGCCGCCGCAGGGGAGGGATACCATGGTAAATAGGTTACCTATTTACCATGGTATCTCTCCCCTGGGTGCGTTGTGTTTTGGTGAGCAATAATGCAGGAAAGCAGCGGGCGGGATGGCGAGCTTGTCCTGCTGCTCCATCACAAGCTACCTTAAGAGCCGGTACGATGCGGGCAATGGGTGAAGTTCGTCAGGAGTACTGCATAAAAAAACGCGTGTGTTGTCGTGGCAGTTGGTGATCAAAGAAATAAAACAAAATAAAATCAATAAATAATAATGTCATAGACTTAAAGTCATACCTTTGAAGTCATAATGCATTGCACGTGTTATTATGGAATGTTGTGCTGTGTTTTCAAGCGCTTCAATGTGCTGCTCTGCAAGGTTTGGAGACAGCGCGTGCGTTCACGGAGATCAAGAGCAGCCGCCGCAGGGGAGGGATACCACGGTAAATAGGTTACCTATTTACCATGGTATCTCTCCCCTGGGTGCGTTTTGTTTTGGTGAGCAATAATGCAGGAAAGCAGCGGGCGGGATGGCGAGCTTGTCCTGCTGCTCCAACACAAGCTACCTTAAGAGCCGGTACGATGCGGGCAATGGGTGAAGTTCGTCAGGAGTACTGCATAAAAAAACGAGTGTGTTGTCGTGGCAGTTGGTGATCAAAGAAATAAAACAAAATAAAATCAATAAATAATAATGTCATAGACTTAAAGTCATACCTTTGAAGTCATAATGCATTGCAAGTGTTATTATGGAATGTTGTGCTGTGTTTTCAAGCGCTTCAATGTGCTGCTCTGTAAGGTTTGGAGACAGCGCGTGCGTTCACGGAGATCAAGAGCAGCCGGAGATCAAGAGCAGCCGCCGCAGGGGAGGGATACCATGGTAAATAGGTTACCTATTTACCATGGTATCTCTCCCCTGGGTGCGTTGTATTTTGGTGAGCAATAATGCAGGAAAGCAGCGGGCGGGATGGCGAGCTTGTCCTGCTGCTCCAACACAAGCTACCTTAAGAGCCGGTACGATGCGGGCAATGGGTGAAGTTCGTCAGGAGTACTGCATAAAAAAACGAGTGTGTTGTCGTGGCAGTTGGTGATCAAAGAAATAAAACAAAATAAAATCAATAAATAATAATGTCATAGACTTAAAGTCATACCTTTGAAGTCATAATGCATTGCAAGTGTTATTATGGAATGTTGTGCTGTGTTTTCAAGCGCTTCAATGTGCTGCTCTGCAAGGTTTGGAGACAGCGCGTGCGTTCACGGAGATCAAGAGCAGCCGCCGCAGGGCAGGGATACCATGGTAAATAGGTTACCTATTTACCATGGTATCTCTCCCCTGGGTGCGTTGTGTTTTGGTGAGCAATAATGCAGGAAAGCAGCGGGCGGGATGGCGAGCTTGTCCTGCTGCTCCAACACAAGCTACCTTAAGAGCCGGTACGATGCGGGCAATGGGTGAAGTTCGTCAGGAGTACTGCATAAAAAAACGAGTGTGTTGTCGTGGCAGTTGGTGATCAAAGAAATAAAACAAAATAAAATCAATAAATAATAATGTCATAGACTTAAAGTCATACCTTTGAAGTCATAATGCATTGCAAGTGTTATTATGGAATGTTGTGCTGTGTTTTCAAGCGCTTCAATGTGCTGCTCTGCAAGGTTTGGAGACAGCGCGTGCGTTCACGGAGATCAAGAGCAGCCGCCGCAGGGGAGGGATACCATGGTAAATAGGTTACCTATTTACCATGGTATCTCTCCCCTGGGTGCGTTGTGTTTTGGTGAGCAATAATGCAGGAAAGCAGCGGGCGGGATGGCGAGCTTGTCCTGCTGCTCCAACACAAGCTACCTTAAGAGCCGGTACGATGCGGGCAATGGGTGAAGTTCGTCAGGAGTACTGCATAAAAAAACGAGTGTGTTGTCGTGGCAGTTGGTGATCAAAGAAATAAAACAAAATAAAATCAATAAATAATAATGTCATAGACTTAAAGTCATACCTTTGAAGTCATAATGCATTGCAAGTGTTATTATGGAATGTTGTGCTGTGTTTTCAAGCGCTTCAATGTGCTGCTCTGCAAGGTTTGGAGACAGCGCGTGCGTTCACGGAGATCAAGAGCAGCCGCCGCAGGGGAGGGATACCATGGTAAATAGGTTACCTATTTACCATGGTATCTCTCCCCTGGGTGCGTTGTGTTTTGGTGAGCAATAATGCAGGAAATCAGCGGGCGGGATGGCGAGCTTGTCCTGCTGCTCCATCACAAGCTACCTTAAGAGCCGGTACGATGCGGGCAATGGGTGAAGTTCGTCAGGAGTACTGCATAAAAAAACGAGTGTGTTGTCGTGGCAGTTGGTGATCAAAGAAATAAAACAAAATAAAATCAATAAATAATAATGTCATAGACTTAAAGTCATACCTTTGAAGTCATAATGCATTGCAAGTGTTATTATGGAATGTTGTGCTGTGTTTTCAAGCGCTTCAATGTGCTGCTCTGCAAGGTTTGGAGACAGCGCGTGCGTTCACGGAGATCAAGAGCAGCCGCCGCAGGGGAGGGATACCACGGTAAATAGGTTACCTATTTACCATGGTATCTCTCCCCTGGGTGCGTTTTGTTTTGGTGAGCAATAATGCAGGAAAGCAGCGGGCGGGATGGCGAGCTTGTCCTGCTGCTCCAACACAAGCTACCTTAAGAGCCGGTACGATGCGGGCAATGGGTGAAGTTCGTCAGGAGTACTGCATAAAAAAACGAGTGTGTTGTCGTGGCAGTTGGTGATCAAAGAAATAAAACAAAATAAAATCAATAAATAATAATGTCATAGACTTAAAGTCATACCTTTGAAGTCATAATGCATTGCAAGTGTTATTATGGAATGTTGTGCTGTGTTTTCAAGCGCTTCAATGTGCTGCTCTGTAAGGTTTGGAGACAGCGCGTGCGTTCACGGAGATCAAGAGCAGCCGGAGATCAAGAGCAGCCGCCGCAGGGGAGGGATACCATGGTATCTCTCCCCTGGGTGCGTTGTATTTTGGTGAGCAATAATGCAGGAAAGCAGCGGGCGGGATGGCGAGCTTGTCCTGCTGCTCCAACACAAGCTACCTTAAGAGCCGGTACGATGCGGGCAATGGGTGAAGTTCGTCAGGAGTACTGCATAAAAAAACGAGTGTGTTGTCGTGGCAGTTGGTGATCAAAGAAATAAAACAAAATAAAATCAATAAATAATAATGTCATAGACTTAAAGTCATACCTTTGAAGTCATAATGCATTGCAAGTGTTATTATGGAATGTTGTGCTGTGTTTTCAAGCGCTTCAATGTGCTGCTCTGCAAGGTTTGGAGACAGCGCGTGCGTTCACGGAGATCAAGAGCAGCCGCCGCAGGGGAGGGATACCATGGTAAATAGGTTACCTATTTACCATGGTATCTCTCCCCTGGGTGCGTTGTGTTTTGGTGAGCAATAATGCAGGAAAGCAGCGGGCGGGATGGCGAGCTTGTCCTGCTGCTCCAACACAAGCTACCTTAAGAGCCGGTACGATGCGGGCAATGGGTGAAGTTCGTCAGGAGAACTGCATAAAAAAAACGAGTGTGTTGTCGTGGCAGTTGGTGATCAAAGAAATAAAACAAAATAAAATCAATAAATAATAATGTCATAGACTTAAAGTCATACCTTTGAAGTCATAATGCATTGCAAGTGTTATTATGGAATGTTGTGCTGTGTTTTCAAGCGCTTCAATGTGCTGCTCTGCAAGGTTTGGAGACAGCGCGTGCGTTCACGGAGATCAAGAGCAGCCGCCGCAGGGGAGGGATACCATGGTAAATTGGTTACCTTTTTACCATGGTATCTCTCCCCTGGGTGCGTTGTGTTTTGGTGAGCAATAATGCAGGAAAGCAGCGGGCGGGATGGCGAGCTTGTCCTGCTGCTCCAACACAAGCTACCTTAAGAGCCGGTACGATGCGGGCAATGGGTGAAGTTCGTCAGGAGTACTGCATAAAAAAACGAGTGTGTTGTCGTAGCAGTTGGTGATCAAAGAGATAAAACAAAATAAAATCAATAAATAATAATGTCATAGACTTAAAGTCATACCTTTGAAGTCATAATGCATTGCAAGTGTTATTATGGAATGTTGTGCTGTGTTTTCAAGCGCTTCAATGTGCTGCTCTGCAAGGTTTGGAGACAGCGCGTGCGTTCACGGAGATCAAGAGCAGCCGCCGCAGGGGAGGGATACCATGGTAAATAGGTTACCTATTTACCATGGTATCTCTCCCCTGGGTGCGTTGTGTTTTGGTGAGCAATAATGCAGGAAAGCAGCGGGCGGGATGGCGAGCTTGTCCTGCTGCTCCAACACAAGCTACCTTAAGAGCCGGTACGATGCGGGCAATGGGTGAAGTTCGTCAGGAGTACTGCATAAAAAAACGAGTGTGTTGTCGTGGCAGTTGGTGATCAAAGAAATAAAACAAAATAAAATCAATAAATAATAATGTCATAGACTTAAAGTCATACCTTTGAAGTCATAATGCATTGCAAGTGTTATTATGGAATGTTGTGCTGTGTTTTCAAGCGCTTCAATGTGCTGCTCTGCAAGGTTTGGAGACAGCGCGTGCGTTCACGGAGATCAAGAGCAGCCGCCGCAGGGGAGGGATACCATGGTAAATAGGTTATCTATTTACCATGGTATCTCTCCCCTGGGTGCGTTGTGTTTTGGTGAGCAATAATGCAGGAAATCAGCGGGCGGGATGGCGAGCTTGTCCTGCTGCTCCATCACAAGCTACCTTAAGAGCCGGTACGATGCGGGCAATGGGTGAAGTTCGTCAGGAGTACTGCATAAAAAAACGAGTGTGTTGTCGTGGCAGTTGGTGATCAAAGAAATAAAACAAAATAAAATCAATAAATAATAATGTCATAGACTTAAAGTCATACCTTTGAAGTCATAATGCATTGCAAGTGTTATTATGGAATGTTGTGCTGTGTTTTCAAGCGCTTCAATGTGCTGCTCTGCAAGGTTTGGAGACAGCGCGTGCGTTCACGGAGATCAAGAGCAGCCGCCGCAGGGGAGGGATACCACGGTAAATAGGTTACCTATTTACCATGGTATCTCTCCCCTGGGTGCGTTTTGTTTTGGTGAGCAATAATGCAGGAAAGCAGCGGGCGGGATGGCGAGCTTGTCCTGCTGCTCCAACACAAGCTACCTTAAGAGCCGGTACGATGCGGGCAATGGGTGAAGTTCGTCAGGAGTACTGCATAAAAAAACGAGTGTGTTGTCGTGGCAGTTGGTGATCAAAGAAATAAAACAAAATAAAATCAATAAATAATAATGTCATAGACTTAAAGTCATACCTTTGAAGTCATAATGCATTGCAAGTGTTATTATGGAATGTTGTGCTGTGTTTTCAAGCGCTTCAATGTGCTGCTCTGTAAGGTTTGGAGACAGCGCGTGCGTTCACGGAGATCAAGAGCAGCCGGAGATCAAGAGCAGCCGCCGCAGGGGAGGGATACCATGGTATCTCTCCCCTGGGTGCGTTGTATTTTGGTGAGCAATAATGCAGGAAAGCAGCGGGCGGGATGGCGAGCTTGTCCTGCTGCTCCAACACAAGCTACCTTAAGAGCCGGTACGATGCGGGCAATGGGTGAAGTTCGTCAGGAGTACTGCATAAAAAAACGAGTGTGTTGTCGTGGCAGTTGGTGATCAAAGAAATAAAACAAAATAAAATCAATAAATAATAATGTCATAGACTTAAAGTCATACCTTTGAAGTCATAATGCATTGCAAGTGTTATTATGGAATGTTGTGCTGTGTTTTCAAGCGCTTCAATGTGCTGCTCTGCAAGGTTTGGAGACAGCGCGTGCGTTCACGGAGATCAAGAGCAGCCGCCGCAGGGGAGGGATACCATGGTAAATAGGTTACCTATTTACCATGGTATCTCTCCCCTGGGTGCGTTGTGTTTTGGTGAGCAATAATGCAGGAAAGCAGCGGGCGGGATGGCGAGCTTGTCCTGCTGCTCCAACACAAGCTACCTTAAGAGCCGGTACGATGCGGGCAATGGGTGAAGTTCGTCAGGAGAACTGCATAAAAAAAACGAGTGTGTTGTCGTGGCAGTTGGTGATCAAAGAAATAAAACAAAATAAAATCAATAAATAATAATGTCATAGACTTAAAGTCATACCTTTGAAGTCATAATGCATTGCAAGTGTTATTATGGAATGTTGTGCTGTGTTTTCAAGCGCTTCAATGTGCTGCTCTGCAAGGTTTGGAGACAGCGCGTGCGTTCACGGAGATCAAGAGCAGCCGCCGCAGGGGAGGGATACCATGGTAAATTGGTTACCTATTTACCATGGTATCTCTCCCCTGGGTGCGTTGTGTTTTGGTGAGCAATAATGCAGGAAAGCAGCGGGCGGGATGGCGAGCTTGTCCTGCTGCTCCAACACAAGCTACCTTAAGAGCCGGTACGATGCGGGCAATGGGTGAAGTTCGTCAGGAGTACTGCATAAAAAAACGAGTGTGTTGTCGTAGCAGTTGGTGATCAAAGAGATAAAACAAAATAAAATCAATAAATAATAATGTCATAGACTTAAAGTCATACCTTTGAAGTCATAATGCATTGCAAGTGTTATTATGGAATGTTGTGCTGTGTTTTCAAGCGCTTCAATGTGCTGCTCTGCAAGGTTTGGAGACAGCGCGTGCGTTCACGGAGATCAAGAGCAGCCGCCGCAGGGGAGGGATACCATGGTAAATAGGTTACCTATTTACCATGGTATCTCTCCCCTGGGTGCGTTGTGTTTTGGTGAGCAATAATGCAGGAAAGCAGCGGGCGGGATGGCGAGCTTGTCCTGCTGCTCCAACACAAGCTACCTTAAGAGCCGGTACGATGCGGGCAATGGGTGAAGTTCGTCAGGAGTACTGCATAAAAAAACGAGTGTGTTGTCGTGGCAGTTGGTGATCAAAGAAATAAAACAAAATAAAATCAATAAATAATAATGTCATAGACTTAAAGTCATACCTTTGAAGTCATAATGCATTGCAAGTGTTATTATGGAATGTTGTGCTGTGTTTTCAAGCGCTTCAATGTGCTGCTCTGCAAGGTTTGGAGACAGCGCGTGCGTTCACGGAGATCAAGAGCAGCCGCCGCAGGGGAGGGATACCATGGTAAATAGGTTACCTATTTACCATGGTATCTCTCCCCTGGGTGCGTTGTGTTTTGGTGAGCAATAATGCAGGAAAGCAGCGGGCGGGATGGCGAGCTTGTCCTGCTGCTCCAACACAAGCTACCTTAAGAGCCGGTAGGATGCGGGCAATGGGTGAAGTTCGTCAGGAGTACTGCATAAAAAAACGAGTGTGTTGTCGTGGCAGTTGGTGATCAAAGAAATAAAACAAAATAAAATCAATAAATAATAATGTCATAGACTTAAAGTCATACCTTTGAAGTCATAATGCATTGCAAGTGTTATGATGGAATGTTGTGCTGTGTTTTCAAGCGCTTCAATGTGCTGCTCTGCAAGGTTTGGAGACAGCGCGTGCGTTCACGGAGATCATGAGCAGCCGCCGCAGGGGAGGGATACCATGGTAAATTGGTTACCTATTTACCATGGTATCTCTCCCCTGGGTGCGTTGTGTTTTGGTGAGCAATAATGCAGGAAAGCAGCGGGCGGGATGGCGAGCTTGTCCTGCTGCTCCAACACAAGCTACCTTAAGAGCCGGTACGATGCGGGCAATGGGTGAAGTTCGTCAGGAGTACTGCATAAAAAAACGAGTGTGTTGTCGTAGCAGTTGGTGATCAAAGAGATAAAACAAAATAAAATCAATAAATAATAATGTCATAGACTTAAAGTCATACCTTTGAAGTCATAATGCATTGCAAGTGTTATTATGGAATGTTGTGCTGTGTTTTCAAGCGCTTCAATGTGCTGCTCTGCAAGGTTTGGAGACAGCGCGTGCGTTCACGGAGATCAAGAGCAGCCGCCGCAGGGGAGGGATACCATGGTAAATAGGTTACCTATTTACCATGGTATCTCTCCCCTGGGTGCGTTGTGTTTTGGTGAGCAATAATGCAGGAAAGCAGCGGGCGGGATGGCGAGCTTGTCCTGCTGCTCCAACACAAGCTACCTTAAGAGCCGGTACGATGCGGGCAATGGGTGAAGTTCGTCAGGAGTACTGCATAAAAAAACGAGTGTGTTGTCGTGGCAGTTGGTGATCAAAGAAATAAAACAAAATAAAATCAATAAATAATAATGTCATAGACTTAAAGTCATACCTTTGAAGTCATAATGCATTGCAAGTGTTATTATGGAATGTTGTGCTGTGTTTTCAAGCGCTTCAATGTGCTGCTCTGCAAGGTTTGGAGACAGCGCGTGCGTTCACGGAGATCAAGAGCAGCCGCCGCAGGGGAGGGATACCATGGTAAATAGGTTACCTATTTACCATGGTATCTCTCCCCTGGGTGCGTTGTGTTTTGGTGAGCAATAATGCAGGAAAGCAGCGGGCGGGATGGCGAGCTTGTCCTGCTGCTCCAACACAAGCTACCTTAAGAGCCGGTAGGATGCGGGCAATGGGTGAAGTTCGTCAGGAGTACTGCATAAAAAAACGAGTGTGTTGTCGTGGCAGTTGGTGATCAAAGAAATAAAACAAAATAAAATCAATAAATAATAATGTCATAGACTTAAAGTCATACCTTTGAAGTCATAATGCATTGCAAGTGTTATGATGGAATGTTGTGCTGTGTTTTCAAGCGCTTCAATGTGCTGCTCTGCAAGGTTTGGAGACAGCGCGTGCGTTCACGGAGATCATGAGCAGCCGCCGCAGGGGAGGGATACCATGGTAAATAGGTTACCTATTTACCATGGTATCTCTCCCCTGGGTGCGTTGTGTTTTGGTGAGCAATAATGCAGGAAAGCAGCGGGCGGGATGGCGAGCTTGTCCTGCTGCTCCAACACAAGCTACCTTAAGAGCCGGTACGATGCGGGCAATGGGTGAAGTTCGTCAGGAGTACTGCATAAAAAAACGAGTGTGTTGTCGTGGCAGTTGGTGATCAAAGAAATAAAACAAAATAAAATCAATAAATAATAATGTCATAGACTTAAAGTCATACCTTTGAAGTCATAATGCATTGCAAGTGTTATTATGGAATGTTGTGCTGTGTTTTCAAGCGCTTCAATGTGCTGCTCTGTAAGGTTTGGAGACAGCGCGTGTGTTCACGGAGATCAAGAGCAGCCGGAGATCAAGAGCAGCCGCCGCAGGGGAGGGATACCATGGTAAATAGGTTACCTATTTACCATGGTATCTCTCCCCTGGGTGCGTTGTATTTTGGTGAGCAATAATGCAGGAAAGCAGCGGGCGGGATGGCGAGCTTGTCCTGCTGCTCCAACACAAGCTACCTTAAGAGCCGGTACGATGCGGGCAATGGGTGAAGTTCGTCAGGAGTACTGCATAAAAAAACGAGTGTGTTGTCGTGGCAGTTGGTGATCAAAGAAATAAAACAAAATAAAATCAATAAATAATAATGTCATAGACTTAAAGTCATACCTTTGAAGTCATAATGCATTGCAAGTGTTATTATGGAATGTTGTGCTGTGTTTTCAAGCGCTTCAATGTGCTGCTCTGCAAGGTTTGGAGACAGCGCGTGCGTTCACGGAGATCAAGAGCAGCCGCCGCAGGGGAGGGATACCATGGTAAATAGGTTACCTATTTACCATGGTATCTCTCCCCTGGGTGCGTTGTGTTTTGGTGAGCAATAATGCAGGAAAGCAGCGGGCGGGATGGCGAGCTTGTCCTGCTGCTCCAACTCAAGCTACCTTAAGAGCCGGTACGATGCGGGCAATGGGTGAAGTTCGTCAGGAGTACTGCATAAAAAAACGATTGTGTTGTCGTGGCAGTTGGTGATCAAAGAAATAAAACAAAATAAAATCAATAAATAATAATGTCATAGACTTAAAGTCATACCTTTGAAGTCATAATGCATTGCAAGTGTTATTATGGAATGTTGTGCTGTGTTTTCAAGCGCTTCAATGTGCTGCTCTGCAAGGTTTGGAGACAGCGCGTGCGTTCACGGAGATCAAGAGCAGCCGCCGCAGGGGAGGGATACCATGGTAAATAGGTTACCTATTTACCATGGTATCTCTCCCCTGGGTGCGTTGTGTTTTGGTGAGCAATAATGCAGGAAAGCAGCGGGCGGGATGGCGAGCTTGTCCTGCTGCTCCAACACAAGCTACCTTAAGAGCCGGTACGATGCGGGCAATGGGTGAAGTTCGTCAGGAGTACTGCATAAAAAAACGAGTGTGTTGTCGTGGCAGTTGGTGATCAAAGAAATAAAACAAAATAAAATCAATAAATAATAATGTCATAGACTTAAAGTCATACCTTTGAAGTCATAATGCATTGCAAGTGTTATTATGGAATGTTGTGCTGTGTTTTCAAGCGCTTCAATGTGCTGCTCTGCAAGGTTTGGAGACAGCGCGTGCGTTCACGGAGATCAAGAGCAGCCGCCGCAGGGGAGGGATACCACGGTAAATAGGTTACCTATTTACCATGGTATCTCTCCCCTGGGTGCGTTGTGTTTTGGTGAGCAATAATGCAGGAAAGCAGCGGGCGGGATGGCGAGCTTGTCCTGCTGCTCCAACACAAGCTACCTTAAGAGCCGGTACGATGCGGGCAATGGGTGAAGTTCGTCAGGAGTACTGCATAAAAAAACGAGTGTGTTGTCGTGGCAGTTGGTGATCAAAGAAATAAAACAAAATAAAATCAATAAATAATAATGTCATAGACTTAAAGTCATACCTTTGAAGTCATAATGCATTGCAAGTGTTATTATGGAATGTTGTGCTGTGTTTTCAAGCGCTTCAATGTGCTGCTCTGCAAGGTTTGGAGACAGCGCGTGCGTTCACGGAGATCAAGAGCAGCCGCCGCAGGGGAGGGATACCATGGTAAATAGGTTACCTATTTACCATGGTATCTCTCCCCTGGGTGCGTTGTGTTTTGGTGAGCAATAATGCAGGAAAGCAGCGGGCGGGATGGCGAGCTTGTCCTGCTGCTCCAACACAAGCTACCTTAAGAGCCGGTACGATGCGGGCAATGGGTGAAGTTCGTCAGCAGTACTGCATAAAAAAACGAGTGTGTTGTCGTGGCAGTTGGTGATCAAAGAAATAAAACAAAATAAAATCAATAAATAATAATGTCATAGACTTAAAGTCATACCTTTGAAGTCATAATGCATTGCAAGTGTTATTATGGAATGTTGTGCTGTGTTTTCAAGCGCTTCAATGTGCTGCTCTGCAAGGTTTGGAGACAGCGCGTGCGTTCACGGAGATCATGAGCAGCCGCCGCAGGGGAGGGATACCATGGTAAATAGGTTACCTATTTACCATGGTATCTCTCCCCTGGGTGCGTTGTGTTTTGGTGAGCAATAATGCAGGAAAGCAGCGGGCGGGATGGCGAGCTTGTCCTGCTGCTCCAACACAAGCTACCTTAAGAGCCGGTACGATGCGGGCAATGGGTGAAGTTCGTCAGGAGTACTGCATAAAAAAACGAGTGTGTTGTCGTGGCAGTTGGTGATCAAAGAAATAAAACAAAATAAAATCAATAAATAATAATGTCATAGACTTAAAGTCATACCTTTGAAGTCATAATGCATTGCAAGTGTTAATATGGAATGTTGTGCTGTGTTTTCAAGCGCTTCAATGTGCTGCTCTGTAAGGTTTGGAGACAGCGCGTGCGTTCACGGAGATCAAGAGCAGCCGGAGATCAAGAGCAGCCGCCGCAGGGGAGGGATACCATGGTAAATAGGTTACCTATTTACCATGGTATCTCTCCCCTGGGTGCGTTGTATTTTGGTGAGCAATAATGCAGGAAAGCAGCGGGCGGGATGGCGAGCTTGTCCTGCTGCTCCAACACAAGCTACCTTAAGAGCCGGTACGATGCGGGCAATGGGTGAAGTTCGTCAGGAGTACTGCATAAAAAAACGAGTGTGTTGTCGTGGCAGTTGGTGATCAAAGAAATAAAACAAAATAAAATCAATAAATAATAATGTCATAGACTTAAAGTCATACCTTTGAAGTCATAATGCATTGCAAGTGTTATTATGGAATGTTGTGCTGTGTTTTCAAGCGCTTCAATGTGCTGCTCTGCAAGGTTTGGAGACAGCGCGTGCGTTCACGGAGATCAAGAGCAGCCGCCGCAGGGGAGGGATACCATGGTAAATAGGTTACCTATTTACCATGGTATCTCTCCCCTGGGTGCGTTGTGTTTTGGTGAGCAATAATGCAGGAAAGCAGCGGGCGGGATGGCGAGCTTGTCCTGCTGCTCCAACACAAGCTACCTTAAGAGCCGGTACGATGCGGGCAATGGGTGAAGTTCGTCAGGAGTACTGCATAAAAAAACGAGTGTGTTGTCGTGGCAGTTGGTGATCAAAGAAATAAAACAAAATAAAATCAATAAATAATAATGTCATAGACTTAAAGTCATACCTTTGAAGTCATAATGCATTGCAAGTGTTATTATGGAATGTTGTGCTGTGTTTTCAAGCGCTTCAATGTGCTGCTCTGCAAGGTTTGGAGACAGCGCGTGCGTTCACGGAGATCAAGAGCAGCCGCCGCAGGGGAGGGATACCATGGTAAATAGGTTACCTATTTACCATGGTATCTCTCCCCTGGGTGCGTTGTGTTTTGGTGAGCAATAATGCAGGAAAGCAGCCGGCGGGATGGCGAGCTTGTCCTGCTGCTCCAACACAAGCTACCTTAAGAGCCGGTACGATGCGGGCAATGGGTGAAGTTCGTCAGGAGTACTGCATAAAAAAACGAGTGTGTTGTCGTGGCAGTTGGTGATCAAAGAAATAAAACAAAATAAAATCAATAAATAATAATGTCATAGACTTAAAGTCATACCTTTGAAGTCATAATGCATTGCAAGTGTTAATATGGAATGTTGTGCTGTGTTTTCAAGCGCTTCAATGTGCTCCTCTGTAAGGTTTGGAGACAGCGCGTGCGTTCACGGAGATCAAGAGCAGCCGGAGATCAAGAGCAGCCGCCGCAGGGGAGGGATACCATGGTAAATAGGTTACCTATTTACCATGGTATCTCTCCCCTGGGTGCGTTGTATTTTGGTGAGCAATAATGCAGGAAAGCAGCGGGCGGGATGGCGAGCTTGTCCTGCTGCTCCAACACAAGCTACCTTAAGAGCCGGTACGATGCGGGCAATGGGTGAAGTTCGTCAGGAGTACTGCATAAAAAAACGAGTGTGTTGTCGTGGCAGTTGGTGATCAAAGAAATAAAACAAAATAAAATCAATAAATAATAATGTCATAGACTTAAAGTCATACCTTTGAAGTCATAATGCATTGCAAGTGTTATTATGGAATGTTGTGCTGTGTTTTCAAGCGCTTCAATGTGCTGCTCTGCAAGGTTTGGAGACAGCGCGTGCGTTCACGGAGATCAAGAGCAGCCGCCGCAGGGGAGGGATACCATGGTAAATAGGTTACCTATTTACCATGGTATCTCTCCCCTGGGTGCGTTGTGTTTTGGTGAGCAATAATGCAGGAAAGCAGCGGGCGGGATGGCGAGCTTGTCCTGCTGCTCCAACACAAGCTACCTTAAGAGCCGGTACGATGCGGGCAATGGGTGAAGTTCGTCAGGAGTACTGCATAAAAAAACGAGTGTGTTGTCGTGGCAGTTGGTGATCAAAGAAATAAAACAAAATAAAATCAATAAATAATAATGTCATAGACTTAAAGTCATACCTTTGAAGTCATAATGCATTGCAAGTGTTATTATGGAATGTTGTGCTGTGTTTTCAAGCGCTTCAATGTGCTGCTCTGCAAGGTTTGGAGACAGCGCGTGCGTTCACGGAGATCAAGAGCAGCCGCCGCAGGGGAGGGATACCATGGTAAATAGGTTACCTATTTACCATGGTATCTCTCCCCTGGTGCGTTGTGTTTTGGTGAGCAATAATGCAGGAAAGCAGCGGGCGGGATGGCGAGCTTGTCCTGCTGCTCCAACACAAGCTACCTTAAGAGCCGGTACGATGCGGGCAATGGGTGAAGTTCGTCAGGAGTACTGCATAAAAAAACGAGTGTGTTGTCGTGGCAGTTGGTGATCAAAGAAATAAAACAAAATAAAATCAATAAATAATAATGTCATAGACTTAAAGTCATACCTTTGAAGTCATAATGCATTGCAAGTGTTATTATGGAATGTTGTGCTGTGTTTTCAAGCGCTTCAATGTGCTGCTCTGCAAGGTTTGGAGACAGCGCGTGCGTTCACGGAGATCAAGAGCAGCCGCCGCAGGGGAGGGATACCATGGTAAATAGGTTACCTATTTACCATGGTATCTCTCCCCTGGGTGCGTTGTGTTTTGGTGAGCAATAATGCAGGAAAGCAGCGGGCGGGATGGCGAGCTTGTCCTGCTGCTCCAACACAAGCTACCTTAAGAGCCGGTACGATGCGGGCAATGGGTGAAGTTCGTCAGGAGAACTGCATAAAAAAAACGAGTGTGTTGTCGTGGCAGTTGGTGATCAAAGAAATAAAACAAAATAAAATCAATAAATAATAATGTCATAGACTTAAAGTCATACCTTTGAAGTCATAATGCATTGCAAGTGTTATTATGGAATGTTGTGCTGTGTTTTCAAGCGCTTCAATGTGCTGCTCTGCAAGGTTTGGAGACAGCGCGTGCGTTCACGGAGATCAAGAGCAGCCGCCGCAGGGGAGGGATACCATGGTAAATTGGTTACCTATTTACCATGGTATCTCTCCCCTGGGTGCGTTGTGTTTTGGTGAGCAATAATGCAGGAAAGCAGCGGGCGGGATGGCGAGCTTGTCCTGCTGCTCCAACACAAGCTACCTTAAGAGCCGGTACGATGCGGGCAATGGGTGAAGTTCGTCAGGAGTACTGCATAAAAAAACGAGTGTGTTGTCGTGGCAGTTGGTGATCAAAGAGATAAAACAAAATAAAATCAATAAATAATAATGTCATAGACTTAAAGTCATACCTTTGAAGTCATAATGCATTGCAAGTGTTATTATGGAATGTTGTGCTGTGTTTTCAAGCGCTTCAATGTGCTGCTCTGCAAGGTTTGGAGACAGCGCGTGCGTTCACGGAGATCAAGAGCAGCCGCCGCAGGGGAGGGATACCATGGTAAATAGGTTACCTATTTACCATGGTATCTCTCCCCTGGGTGCGTTGTGTTTTGGTGAGCAATAATGCAGGAAAGCAGCGGGCGGGATGGCGAGCTTGTCCTGCTGCTCCAACACAAGCTACCTTAAGAGCCGGTACGATGCGGGCAATGGGTGAAGTTCGTCAGGAGTACTGCATAAAAAAACGAGTGTGTTGTCGTGGCAGTTGGTGATCAAAGAAATAAAACAAAATAAAATCAATAAATAATAATGTCATAGACTTAAAGTCATACCTTTGAAGTCATAATGCATTGCAAGTGTTATTATGGAATGTTGTGCTGTGTTTTCAAGCGCTTCAATGTGCTGCTCTGCAAGGTTTGGAGACAGCGCGTGCGTTCACGGAGATCAAGAGCAGCCGCCGCAGGGGAGGGATACCATGGTAAATAGGTTACCTATTTACCATGGTATCTCTCCCCTGGGTGCGTTGTGTTTTGGTGAGCAATAATGCAGGAAAGCAGCGGGCGGGATGGCGAGCTTGTCCTGCTGCTCCAACACAAGCTACCTTAAGAGCCGGTACGATGCGGGCAATGGGTGAAGTTCGTCAGGAGTACTGCATAAAAAAACGAGTGTGTTGTCGTGGCAGTTGGTGATCAAAGAAATAAAACAAAATAAAATCAATAAATAATAATGTCATAGACTTAAAGTCATACCTTTGAAGTCATAATGCATTGCAAGTGTTATTATGGAATGTTGTGCTGTGTTTTCAAGCGCTTCAATGTGCTGCTCTGCAAGGTTTGGAGACAGCGCGTGCGTTCACGGAGATCAAGAGCAGCCGCCGCAGGGGAGGGATACCATGGTAAATAGGTTACCTATTTACCATGGTATCTCTCCCCTGGGTGCGTTGTGTTTTGGTGAGCAATAATGCAGGAAAGCAGCGGGCGGGATGGCGAGCTTGTCCTGCTGCTCCAACACAAGCTACCTTAAGAGCCGGTACGATGCGGGCAATGGGTGAAGTTCGTCAGGAGAACTGCATAAAAAAAACGAGTGTGTTGTCGTGGCAGTTGGTGATCAAAGAAATAAAACAAAATAAAATCAATAAATAATAATGTCATAGACTTAAAGTCATACCTTTGAAGTCATAATGCATTGCAAGTGTTATTATGGAATGTTGTGCTGTGTTTTCAAGCGCTTCAATGTGCTGCTCTGCAAGGTTTGGAGACAGCGCGTGCGTTCACGGAGATCAAGAGCAGCCGCCGCAGGGGAGGGATACCATGGTAAATTGGTTACCTATTTACCATGGTATCTCTCCCCTGGGTGCGTTGTGTTTTGGTGAGCAATAATGCAGGAAAGCAGCGGGCGGGATGGCGAGCTTGTCCTGCTGCTCCAACACAAGCTACCTTAAGAGCCGGTACGATGCGGGCAATGGGTGAAGTTCGTCAGGAGTACTGCATAAAAAAACGAGTGTGTTGTCGTGGCAGTTGGTGATCAAAGAGATAAAACAAAATAAAATCAATAAATAATAATGTCATAGACTTAAAGTCATACCTTTGAAGTCATAATGCATTGCAAGTGTTATTATGGAATGTTGTGCTGTGTTTTCAAGCGCTTCAATGTGCTGCTCTGCAAGGTTTGGAGACAGCGCGTGCGTTCACGGAGATCAAGAGCAGCCGCCGCAGGGGAGGGATACCATGGTAAATAGGTTACCTATTTACCATGGTATCTCTCCCCTGGGTGCGTTGTGTTTTGGTGAGCAATAATGCAGGAAAGCAGCGGGCGGGATGGCGAGCTTGTCCTGCTGCTCCAACACAAGCTACCTTAAGAGCCGGTACGATGCGGGCAATGGGTGAAGTTCGTCAGGAGTACTGCATAAAAAAACGAGTGTGTTGTCGTGGCAGTTGGTGATCAAAGAAATAAAACAAAATAAAATCAATAAATAATAATGTCATAGACTTAAAGTCATACCTTTGAAGTCATAATGCATTGCAAGTGTTATTATGGAATGTTGTGCTGTGTTTTCAAGCGCTTCAATGTGCTGCTCTGCAAGGTTTGGAGACAGCGCGTGCGTTCACGGAGATCAAGAGCAGCCGCCGCAGGGGAGGGATACCATGGTAAATAGGTTACCTATTTACCATGGTATCTCTCCCCTGGGTGCGTTGTGTTTTGGTGAGCAATAATGCAGGAAAGCAGCGGGCGGGATGGCGAGCTTGTCCTGCTGCTCCAACACAAGCTACCTTAAGAGCCGGTAGGATGCGGGCAATGGGTGAAGTTCGTCAGGAGTACTGCATAAAAAAACGAGTGTGTTGTCGTGGCAGTTGGTGATAAAAGAAATAAAACAAAATAAAATCAATAAATAATAATGTCATAGACTTAAAGTCATACCTTTGAAGTCATAATGCATTGCAAGTGTTATGATGGAATGTTGTGCTGTGTTTTCAAGCGCTTCAATGTGCTGCTCTGCAAGGTTTGGAGACAGCGCGTGCGTTCACGGAGATCATGAGCAGCCGCCGCAGGGGAGGGATACCATGGTAAATAGGTTACCTATTTACCATGGTATCTCTCCCCTGGGTGCGTTGTGTTTTGGTGAGCAATAATGCAGGAAAGCAGCGGGCGGGATGGCGAGCTTGTCCTGCTGCTCCAACACAAGCTACCTTAAGAGCCGGTACGATGCGGGCAATGGGTGAAGTTCGTCAGGAGTACTGCATAAAAAAACGAGTGTGTTGTCGTGGCAGTTGGTGATCAAAGAAATAAAACAAAATAAAATCAATAAATAATAATGTCATAGACTTAAAGTCATACCTTTGAAGTCATAATGCATTGCAAGTGTTATTATGGAATGTTGTGCTGTGTTTTCAAGCGCTTCAATGTGCTGCTCTGTAAGGTTTGGAGACAGCGCGTGTGTTCACGGAGATCAAGAGCAGCCGGAGATCAAGAGCAGCCGCCGCAGGGGAGGGATACCATGGTAAATAGGTTACCTATTTACCATGGTATCTCTCCCCTGGGTGCGTTGTATTTTGGTGAGCAATAATGCAGGAAAGCAGCGGGCGGGATGGCGAGCTTGTCCTGCTGCTCCAACACAAGCTACCTTAAGAGCCGGTACGATGCGGGCAATGGGTGAAGTTCGTCAGGAGTACTGCATAAAAAAACGAGTGTGTTGTCGTGGCAGTTGGTGATCAAAGAAATAAAACAAAATAAAATCAATAAATAATAATGTCATAGACTTAAAGTCATACCTTTGAAGTCATAATGCATTGCAAGTGTTATTATGGAATGTTGTGCTGTGTTTTCAAGCGCTTCAATGTGCTGCTCTGCAAGGTTTGGAGACAGCGCGTGCGTTCACGGAGATCAAGAGCAGCCGCCGCAGGGGAGGGATACCATGGTAAATAGGTTACCTATTTACCATGGTATCTCTCCCCTGGGTGCGTTGTGTTTTGGTGAGCAATAATGCAGGAAAGCAGCGGGCGGGATGGCGAGCTTGTCCTGCTGCTCCAACACAAGCTACCTTAAGAGCCGGTACGATGCGGGCAATGGGTGAAGTTCGTCAGGAGTACTGCATAAAAAAACGAGTGTGTTGTCGTGGCAGTTGGTGATCAAAGAAATAAAACAAAATAAAATCAATAAATAATAATGTCATAGACTTAAAGTCATACCTTTGAAGTCATAATGCATTGCAAGTGTTATTATGGAATGTTGTGCTGTGTTTTCAAGCGCTTCAATGTGCTGCTCTGCAAGGTTTGGAGACAGCGCGTGCGTTCACGGAGATCAAGAGCAGCCGCCGCAGGGGAGGGATACCATGGTAAATAGGTTACCTATTTACCATGGTATCTCTCCCCTGGGTGCGTTGTGTTTTGGTGAGCAATAATGCAGGAAAGCAGCGGGCGGGATGGCGAGCTTGTCCTGCTGCTCCAACACAAGCTACCTTAAGAGCCGGTACGATGCGGGCAATGGGTGAAGTTCGTCAGGAGTACTGCATAAAAAAACGAGTGTGTTGTCGTGGCAGTTGGTGATCAAAGAAATAAAACAAAATAAAATCAATAAATAATAATGTCATAGACTTAAAGTCATACCTTTGAAGTCATAATGCATTGCAAGTGTTATTATGGAATGTTGTGCTGTGTTTTCAAGCGCTTCAATGTGCTGCTCTGCAAGGTTTGGAGACAGCGCGTGCGTTCACGGAGATCAAGAGCAGCCGCCGCAGGGGAGGGATACCATGGTAAATAGGTTACCTATTTACCATGGTATCTCT
The DNA here is from genome assembly GCF_902713425.1 of Acipenser ruthenus. Lineage (NCBI taxonomy): Eukaryota > Metazoa > Chordata > Actinopteri > Acipenseriformes > Acipenseridae > Acipenser > Acipenser ruthenus. The sequence continues at coordinate 79,584,790 of NC_081189.1, forward strand.
CCCCTGGGTGCGTTGTGTTTTGGTGAGCAATAATGCAGGAAAGCAGCGGGCGGGATGGCGAGCTTGTCCTGCTGCTCCAACTCAAGCTACCTTAAGAGCCGGTACGATGCGGGCAATGGGTGAAGTTCGTCAGGAGTACTGCATAAAAAAACGATTGTGTTGTCGTGGCAGTTGGTGATCAAAGAAATAAAACAAAATAAAATCAATAAATAATAATGTCATAGACTTAAAGTCATACCTTTGAAGTCATAATGCATTGCAAGTGTTATTATGGAATGTTGTGCTGTGTTTTCAAGCGCTTCAATGTGCTGCTCTGCAAGGTTTGGAGACAGCGCGTGCGTTCACGGAGATCAAGAGCAGCCGCCGCAGGGGAGGGATACCATGGTAAATAGGTTACCTATTTACCATGGTATCTCTCCCCTGGGTGCGTTGTGTTTTGGTGAGCAATAATGCAGGAAAGCAGCGGGCGGGATGGCGAGCTTGTCCTGCTGCTCCAACACAAGCTACCTTAAGAGCCGGTACGATGCGGGCAATGGGTGAAGTTCGTCAGGAGTACTGCATAAAAAAACGAGTGTGTTGTCGTGGCAGTTGGTGATCAAAGAAATAAAACAAAATAAAATCAATAAATAATAATGTCATAGACTTAAAGTCATACCTTTGAAGTCATAATGCATTGCAAGTGTTATTATGGAATGTTGTGCTGTGTTTTCAAGCGCTTCAATGTGCTGCTCTGCAAGGTTTGGAGACAGCGCGTGCGTTCACGGAGATCAAGAGCAGCCGCCGCAGGGGAGGGATACCATGGTAAATAGGTTACCTATTTACCATGGTATCTCTCCCCTGGGTGCGTTGTGTTTTGGTGAGCAATAATGCAGGAAAGCAGCGGGCGGGATGGCGAGCTTGTCCTGCTGCTCCAACACAAGCTACCTTAAGAGCCGGTACGATGCGGGCAATGGGTGAAGTTCGTCAGCAGTACTGCATAAAAAAACGAGTGTGTTGTCGTGGCAGTTGGTGATCAAAGAAATAAAACAAAATAAAATCAATAAATAATAATGTCATAGACTTAAAGTCATACCTTTGAAGTCATAATGCATTGCAAGTGTTATTATGGAATGTTGTGCTGTGTTTTCAAGCGCTTCAATGTGCTGCTCTGCAAGGTTTGGAGACAGCGCGTGCGTTCACGGAGATCATGAGCAGCCGCCGCAGGGGAGGGATACCATGGTAAATAGGTTACCTATTTACCATGGTATCTCTCCCCTGGGTGCGTTGTGTTTTGGTGAGCAATAATGCAGGAAAGCAGCGGGCGGGATGGCGAGCTTGTCCTGCTGCTCCAACACAAGCTACCTTAAGAGCCGGTACGATGCGGGCAATGGGTGAAGTTCGTCAGGAGTACTGCATAAAAAAACGAGTGTGTTGTCGTGGCAGTTGGTGATCAAAGAAATAAAACAAAATAAAATCAATAAATAATAATGTCATAGACTTAAAGTCATACCTTTGAAGTCATAATGCATTGCAAGTGTTAATATGGAATGTTGTGCTGTGTTTTCAAGCGCTTCAATGTGCTGCTCTGTAAGGTTTGGAGACAGCGCGTGCGTTCACGGAGATCAAGAGCAGCCGGAGATCAAGAGCAGCCGCCGCAGGGGAGGGATACCATGGTAAATAGGTTACCTATTTACCATGGTATCTCTCCCCTGGGTGCGTTGTGTTTTGGTGAGCAATAATGCAGGAAAGCAGCGGGCGGGATGGCGAGCTTGTCCTGCTGCTCCAACACAAGCTACCTTAAGAGCCGGTACGATGCGGGCAATGGGTGAAGTTCGTCAGGAGTACTGCATAAAAAAACGAGTGTGTTGTCGTGGCAGTTGGTGATCAAAGAAATAAAACAAAATAAAATCAATAAATAATAATGTCATAGACTTAAAGTCATACCTTTGAAGTCATAATGCATTGCAAGTGTTATTATGGAATGTTGTGCTGTGTTTTCAAGCGCTTCAATGTGCTGCTCTGCAAGGTTTGGAGACAGCGCGTGCGTTCACGGAGATCAAGAGCAGCCGCCGCAGGGGAGGGATACCATGGTAAATAGGTTACCTATTTACCATGGTATCTCTCCCCTGGGTGCGTTGTGTTTTGGTGAGCAATAATGCAGGAAAGCAGCGGGCGGGATGGCGAGCTTGCCCTGCTGCTCCAACACAAGCTACCTTAAGAGCCGGTACGATGCGGGCAATGGGTGAAGTTCGTCAGGAGTACTGCATAAAAAAACGAGTGTGTTGTCGTGGCAGTTGGTGATCAAAGAAATAAAACAAAATAAAATCAATAAATAATAATGTCATAGACTTAAAGTCATACCTTTGAAGTCATAATGCATTGCAAGTGTTATTATGGAATGTTGTGCTGTGTTTTCAAGCGCTTCAATGTGCTGCTCTGCAAGGTTTGGAGACAGCGCGTGCGTTCACGGAGATCAAGAGCAGCCGCCGCAGGGGAGGGATACCATGGTAAATAGGTTACCTATTTACCATGGTATCTCTCCCCTGGGTGCGTTGTGTTTTGGTGAGCAATAATGCAGGAAAGCAGCGGGCGGGATGGCGAGCTTGTCCTGCTGCTCCAACACAAGCTACCTTAAGAGCCGGTACGATGCGGGCAATGGGTGAAGTTCGTCAGGAGTACTGCATAAAAAAACGAGTGTGTTGTCGTGGCAGTTGGTGATCAAAGAAATAAAACAAAATAAAATCAATAAATAATAATGTCATAGACTTAAAGTCATACCTTTGAAGTCATAATGCATTGCAAGTGTTATTATGGAATGTTGTGCTGTGTTTTCAAGCGCTTCAATGTGCTGCTCTGCAAGGTTTGGAGACAGCGCGTGCGTTCACGGAGATCAAGAGCAGCCGCCGCAGGGGAGGGATACCATGGTAAATAGGTTACCTATTTACCATGGTATCTCTCCCCTGGGTGCGTTGTGTTTTGGTGAGCAATAATGCAGGAAAGCAGCGGGCGGGATGGCGAGCTTGTCCTGCTGCTCCAACACAAGCTACCTTAAGAGCCGGTACGATGCGGGCAATGGGTGAAGTTCGTCAGGAGTACTGCATAAAAAAACGAGTGTGTTGTCGTGGCAGTTGGTGATCAAAGAAATAAAACAAAATAAAATCAATAAATAATAATGTCATAGACTTAAAGTCATACCTTTGAAGTCATAATGCATTGCAAGTGTTATTATGGAATGTTGTGCTGTGTTTTCAAGCGCTTCAATGTGCTGCTCTGCAAGGTTTGGAGACAGCGCGTGCGTTCACGGAGATCAAGAGCAGCCGCCGCAGGGGAGGGATACCATGGTAAATAGGTTACCTATTTACCATGGTATCTCTCCCCTGGGTGCGTTGTGTTTTGGTGAGCAATAATGCAGGAAAGCAGCGGGCGGGATGGCGAGCTTGTCCTGCTGCTCCAACACAAGCTACCTTAAGAGCCGGTACGATGCGGGCAATGGGTGAGGTTCGTCAGGAGTACTGCATAAAAAAACGAGTGTGTTGTCGTGGCAGTTGGTGATCAAAGAAATAAAACAAAATAAAATCAATAAATAATAATGTCATAGACTTAAAGTCATACCTTTGAAGTCATAATGCATTGCAAGTGTTATTATGGAATGTTGTGCTGTGTTTTCAAGCGCTTCAATGTGCTGCTCTGCAAGGTTTGGAGACAGCGCGTGCGTTCACGGAGATCAAGAGCAGCCGCCGCAGGGGAGGGATACCATGGTAAATAGGTTACCTATTTACCATGGTATCTCTCCCCTGGGTGCGTTGTGTTTTGGTGAGCAATAATGCAGGAAAGCAGCGGGCGGGATGGCGAGCTTGTCCTGCTGCTCCAACACAAGCTACCTTAAGAGCCGGTACGATGCGGGCAATGGGTGAAGTTCGTCAGGAGTACTGCATAAAAAAACGAGTGTGTTGTCGTGGCAGTTGGTGATCAAACAAATAAAACAAAATAAAATCAATAAATAATAATGTCATAGACTTAAAGTCATACCTTTGAAGTCATAATGCATTGCAAGTGTTATTATGGAATGTTGTGCTGTGTTTTCAAGCGCTTCAATGTGCTGCTCTGCAAGGTTTGGAGACAGCGCGTGCGTTCACGGAGATCAAGAGCAGCCGCCGCAGGGGAGGGATACCATGGTAAATAGGTTACCTATTTACCATGGCATCTCTCCCCTGGGTGCGTTGTGTTTTGGTGAGCAATAATGCAGGAAAGCAGCGGGCGGGATGGCGAGCTTGTCCTGCTGCTCCAACACAAGCTACCTTAAGAGCCGGTACGATGCGGGCAATGGGTGAAGTTCGTCAGGAGTACTGCATAAAGAAACGAGTGTGTTGTCGTGGCAGTTGGTGATCAAAGAAATAAAACAAAATAAAATCAATAAATAATAATGTCATAGACTTAAAGTCATACCTTTGAAGTCATAATGCATTGCAAGTGTTATTATGGAATGTTGTGCTGTGTTTTCAAGCGCTTCAATGTGCTGCTCTGCAAGGTTTGGAGACAGCGGGTGCGTTCACGGAGATCAAGAGCAGCCGGAGATCAAGAGCAGCCACCGCAGGGGAGGGATACCATGGTAAATAGGTTACCTATTTACCATGGTATCTCTCCCCTGGGTGCGTTGTGTTTTGGTGAGCAATAATGCAGGAAAGCAGCGGGCGGGATGGCGAGCTTGTCCTGCTGCTCCAACTCAAGCTACCTTAAGAGCCGGTACGATGCGGGCAATGGGTGAAGTTCGTCAGGAGTACTGCATAAAAAAACGCGTGTGTTGTCGTGGCAGTTGGTGATCAAAGAAATAAAACAAAATAAAATCAATAAATAATAATGTCATAGACTTAAAGTCATACCTTTGAAGTCATAATGCATTGCAAGTGTTATTATGGAATGTTGTGCTGTGTTTTCAAGCGCTTCAATGTGCTGCTCTGCAAGGTTTGGAGACAGCGCGTGCGTTCACGGAGATCAAGAGCAGCCGCCGCAGGGGAGGTATACCATGGTAAATAGGTTACCTATTTACCATGGTATCTCTCCCCTGGGTGCGTTGTGTTTTGGTGAGCAATAATGCAGGAAAGCAGCGGGCGGGGTGGCGAGCTTGTCCTGCTGCTCCAACACAAGCTACCTTAAGAGCCGGTACGATGCGGGCAATGGGTGAAGTTCGTCAGGAGTACTGCATAAAAAAACGAGTGTGTTGTCGTGGCAGTTGGTGATCAAAGAAATAAAACAAAATAAAATCAATAAATAATAATGTCATAGACTTTAAGTCATACCTTTGAAGTCATAATGCATTGCAAGTGTTATTATGGAATGTTGTGCTGTGTTTTCAAGCGCTTCAATGTGCTGCTCTGCAAGGTTTGGAGACAGCGCGTGCGTTCACGGAGATCAAGAGCAGCCGCCGCAGGGGAGGGATACCATGGTAAATAGGTTACCTATTTACCATGGTATCTCTCCCCTGGGTGCGTTGTGTTTTGGTGAGCAATAATGCAGGAAAGCAGCGGGCGGGGTGGCGAGCTTATCCTGCTGCTCCAACACAAGCTACCTTAAGAGCCGGTACGATGCGGGCAATGGGTGAAGTTCGTCAGGAGTACTGCATAAAAAAACGACTGTGTTGTCGTGGCAGTTGGTGATCAAAGAAATAAAACAAAATAAAATCAATAAATAATAATGTCATAGACTTAAAGTCATACCTTTGAAGTCATAATGCATTGCAAGTGTTATTATGGAATGTTGTGCTGTGTTTTCAAGCGCTTCAATGTGCTGCTCTGCAAGGTTTGGAGACAGCGCGTGCGTTCACGGAGATCAAGAGCAGCCGCCGCAGGGGAGGGATACCATGGTAAATAGGTTACCTATTTACCATGGTATCTCTCCCCTGGGTGCGTTGTGTTTTGGTGAGCAATAATGCAGGAAAGCAGCGGGCGGGATGGCGAGCTTGTCCTGCTGCTCCAACACAAGCTACCTTAAGAGCCGGTACGATGCGGGCAATGGGTGAAGTTCGTCAGGAGTACTGCATAAAAAAACGAGTGTGTTGTCGTGGCAGTTGGTGATCAAAGAAATAAAACAAAATAAAATCAATAAATAATAATGTCATAGACTTAAAGTCATACCTTTGAAGTCATAATGCATTGCAAGTGTTATTATGGAATGTTGTGCTGTGTTTTCAAGCGCTTCAATGTGCTGCTCTGCAAGGTTTGGAGACAGCGCGTGCGTTCACGGAGATCAAGAGCAGCCGCCGCAGGGGAGGGATACCATGGTAAATAGGTTACCTATTTACCATGGCATCTCTCCCCTGGGTGCGTTGTGTTTTGGTGAGCAATAATGCAGGAAAGCAGCGGGCGGGATGGCGAGCTTGTCCTGCTGCTCCAACACAAGCTACCTTAAGAGCCGGTACGATGCGGGCAATGGGTGAAGTTCGTCAGGAGTACTGCATAAAGAAACGAGTGTGTTGTCGTGGCAGTTGGTGATCAAAGAAATAAAACAAAATAAAATCAATAAATAATAATGTCATAGACTTAAAGTCATACCTTTGAAGTCATAATGCATTGCAAGTGTTATTATGGAATGTTGTGCTGTGTTTTCAAGCGCTTCAATGTGCTGCTCTGCAAGGTTTGGAGACAGCGGGTGCGTTCACGGAGATCAAGAGCAGCCGGAGATCAAGAGCAGCCACCGCAGGGGAGGGATACCATGGTAAATAGGTTACCTATTTACCATGGTATCTCTCCCCTGGGTGCGTTGTGTTTTGGTGAGCAATAATGCAGGAAAGCAGCGGGCGGGATGGCGAGCTTGTCCTGCTGCTCCAACTCAAGCAACCTTAAGAGCCGGTACGATGCGGGCAATGGGTGAAGTTCGTCAGGAGTACTGCATAAAAAAACGCGTGTGTTGTCGTGGCAGTTGGTGATCAAAGAAATAAAACAAAATAAAATCAATAAATAATAATGTCATAGACTTAAAGTCATACCTTTGAAGTCATAATGCATTGCAAGTGTTATTATGGAATGTTGTGCTGTGTTTTCAAGCGCTTCAATGTGCTGCTCTGCAAGGTTTGGAGACAGCGCGTGCGTTCACGGAGATCAAGAGCAGCCGCCGCAGGGGAGGTATACCATGGTAAATAGGTTACCTATTTACCATGGTATCTCTCCCCTGGGTGCGTTGTGTTTTGGTGAGCAATAATGCAGGAAAGCAGCGGGCGGGGTGGCGAGCTTGTCCTGCTGCTCCAACACAAGCTACCTTAAGAGCCGGTACGATGCGGGCAATGGGTGAAGTTCGTCAGGAGTACTGCATAAAAAAACGAGTGTGTTGTCGTGGCAGTTGGTGATCAAAGAAATAAAACAAAATAAAATCAATAAATAATAATGTCATAGACTTTAAGTCATACCTTTGAAGTCATAATGCATTGCAAGTGTTATTATGGAATGTTGTGCTGTGTTTTCAAGCGCTTCAATGTGCTGCTCTGCAAGGTTTGGAGACAGCGCGTGCGTTCACGGAGATCAAGAGCAGCCGCCGCAGGGGAGGGATACCATGGTAAATAGGTTACCTATTTACCATGGTATCTCTCCCCTGGGTGCGTTGTGTTTTGGTGAGCAATAATGCAGGAAAGCAGCGGGCGGGGTGGCGAGCTTATCCTGCTGCTCCAACACAAGCTACCTTAAGAGCCGGTACGATGCGGGCAATGGGTGAAGTTCGTCAGGAGTACTGCATAAAAAAACGACTGTGTTGTCGTGGCAGTTGGTGATCAAAGAAATAAAACAAAATAAAATCAATAAATAATAATGTCATAGACTTAAAGTCATACCTTTGAAGTCATAATGCATTGCAAGTGTTATTATGGAATGTTGTGCTGTGTTTTCAAGCGCTTCAATGTGCTGCTCTGCAAGGTTTGGAGACAGCGCGTGCGTTCACGGAGATCAAGAGCAGCCGCCGCAGGGGAGGGATACCATGGTAAATAGGTTACCTATTTACCATGGTATCTCTCCCCTGGGTGCGTTGTGTTTTGGTGAGCAATAATGCAGGAAAGCAGCGGGCGGGATGGCGAGCTTGTCCTGCTGCTCCAACACAAGCTACCTTAAGAGCCGGTACGATGCGGGCAATGGGTGAAGTTCGTCAGGAGTACTGCATAAAGAAACGAGTGTGTTGTCGTGGCAGTTGGTGATCAAAGAAATAAAACAAAATAAAATCAATAAATAATAATGTCATAGACTTAAAGTCATACCTTTGAAGTCATAATGCATTGCAAGTGTTATTATGGAATGTTGTGCTGTGTTTTCAAGCGCTTCAATGTGCTGCTCTGCAAGGTTTGGAGACAGCGGGTGCGTTCACGGAGATCAAGAGCAGCCGGAGATCAAGAGCAGCCACCGCAGGGGAGGGATACCATGGTAAATAGGTTACCTATTTACCATGGTATCTCTCCCCTGGGTGCGTTGTGTTTTGGTGAGCAATAATGCAGGAAAGCAGCGGGCGGGATGGCGAGCTTGTCCTGCTGCTCCAACACAAGCTACCTTAAGAGCCGGTACGATGCGGGCAATGGGTGAAGTTCGTCAGGAGTACTGCATAAAAAAACGCGTGTGTTGTCGTGGCAGTTGGTGATCAAAGAAATAAAACAAAATAAAATCAATAAATAATAATGTCATAGAATTAAAGTCATACCTTTGAAGTCATAATGCATTGCAAGTGTTATTATGGAATGTTGTGCTGTGTTTTCAAGCGCTTCAATGTGCTGCTCTGCAAGGTTTGGAGACAGCGCGTGCGTTCACGGAGATCAAGAGCAGCCGCCGCAGGGGAGGTATACCATGGTAAATAGGTTACCTATTTACCATGGTATCTCTCCCCTGGGTGCGTTGTGTTTTGGTGAGCAATAATGCAGGAAAGCAGCGGGCGGGGTGGCGAGCTTGTCCTGCTGCTCCAACACAAGCTACCTTAAGAGCCGGTACGATGCGGGCAATGGGTGAAGTTCGTCAGGAGTACTGCATAAAAAAACGAGTGTGTTGTCGTGGCAGTTGGTGATCAAAGAAATAAAACAAAATAAAATCAATAAATAATAATGTCATAGACTTTAAGTCATACCTTTGAAGTCATAATGCATTGCAAGTGTTATTATGGAATGTTGTGCTGTGTTTTCAAGCGCTTCAATGTGCTGCTCTGCAAGGTTTGGAGACAGCGCGTGCGTTCACGGAGATCAAGAGCAGCCGCCGCAGGGGAGGGATACCATGGTAAATAGGTTACCTATTTACCATGGTATCTCTCCCCTGGGTGCGTTGTGTTTTGGTGAGCAATAATGCAGGAAAGCAGCGGGCGGGGTGGCGAGCTTATCCTGCTGCTCCAACACAAGCTACCTTAAGAGCCGGTACGATGCGGGCAATGGGTGAAGTTCGTCAGGAGTACTGCATAAAAAAACGACTGTGTTGTCGTGGCAGTTGGTGATCAAAGAAATAAAACAAAATAAAATCAATAAATAATAATGTCATAGACTTAAAGTCATACCTTTGAAGTCATAATGCATTGCAAGTGTTATTATGGAATGTTGTGCTGTGTTTTCAAGCGCTTCAATGTGCTGCTCTGCAAGGTTTGGAGACAGCGCGTGCGTTCACGGAGATCTAGAGCAGCCGCCGCAGGGGAGGGATACCACGGTAAATAGGTTACCTATTTACCATGGTATCTCTCCCCTGGGTGCGTTTTGTTTTGGTGAGCAATAATGCAGGAAAGCAGAGGGCGGGATGGCGAGCTTGTCCTGCTGCTCCAACACAAGCTACCTTAAGAGCCGGTACTATGCGGGCAATGGGTGAAGTTCGTCAGGAGTACTGCATAAAAAAATGAGTGTGTTGTCGTGGCAGTTGGTGATCAAAGAAATAAAACAAAATAAAATCAATAAATAATAATGTCATAGACTTAAAGTCATACCTTTGAAGTCATAATGCATTGCAAGTGTTATTATGGAATGTTGTGCTGTGTTTTCAAGCGCTTCAATGTGCTGCTCTGCAAGGTTTGGAGACAGCGCGTGCGTTCACTGAGATCAAGAGCAGCCGCCGCAGGGGAGGGATACCACGGTAAATAGGTTACCTATTTACCATGGTATCTCTCCCCTGGGTGCGTTTTGTTTTGGTGAGCAATAATGCAGGAAAGCAGCGGGCGGGATGGCGAGCTTGTCCTGCTGCTCCAACACAAGCTACCTTAAGAGCCGGTACGATGCGGGCAATGGGTGAAGTTCGTCAGGAGTACTGCATAAAAAAACGCGTGTGTTGTCGTGGCAGTTGGTGATCAAAGAAATAAAACAAAATAAAATCAATAAATAATAATGTCATAGACTTAAAGTCATACCTTTGAAGTCATAATGCATTGCAAGTGTTATTATGGAATGTTGTGCTGTGTTTTCAAGCGCTTCAATGTGCTGCTCTGCAAGGTTTGGAGACAGCGCGTGCGTTCACGGAGATCAAGAGCAGCCGGAGATCAAGAGCAGCCGCCGCAGGGGAGGGATACCATGGTAAATAGGTTACCTATTTACCATGGTATCTCTCCCCTGGGTGCGTTGTGTTTTGGTGAGCAATAATGCAGGAAAGCAGATCAAGAGCAGCCGCCGCAGGGGAGGGATACCATGGTAAATAGGTTACCTATTTACCATGGTATCTCTCCCCTGGGTGCGTTGTGTTTTGGTGAGCAATAATGCAGGAAAGCAGCGGGCGGGATGGCGAGCTTGTCCTGCTGCTCCAACACAAGCTACCTTAAGAGCCGGTACGATGCGGGCAATGGGTGAAGTTCGTCAGGAGTACTGCATAAAAAAACGAGTGTGTTGTCGTGGCAGTTGGTGATCAAAGAAATAAAACAAAATAAAATCAATAAATAATAATGTCATAGACTTTAAGTCATACCTTTGAAGTCATAATGCATTGCAAGTGTTATTATGGAATGTTGTGCTGTGTTTTCAAGCGCTTCAATGTGCTGCTCTGCAAGGTTTGGAGACAGCGCGTGCGTTCACGGAGATCAAGAGCAGCCGCCGCAGGGGAGGGATACCACGGTAAATAGGTTACCTATTTACCATGGTATCTCTCCCCTGGGTGCGTTTTGTTTTGGTGAGCAATAATGCAGGAAAGCAGCGGGCGGGATGGCGAGCTTGTCCTGCTGCTCCAACACAAGCTACCTTAAGAGCCGGTACGATGCGGGCAATGGGTGAAGTTCGTCAGGAGTACTGCATAAAAAAACGAGTGTGTTGTCGTGGCAGTTGGTGATCAAAGAAATAAAACAAAATAAAATCAATAAATAATAATGTCATAGACTTAAAGTCATACCTTTGAAGTCATAATGCATTGCAAGTGTTATTATGGAATGTTGTGCTGTGTTTTCAAGCGCTTCAATGTGCTGCTCTGCAAGGTTTGGAGACAGCGCGTGCGTTCACGGAGATCAAGAGCAGCCGCCGCAGGGGAGGGATACCACGGTAAATAGGTTACCTATTTACCATGGTATCTCTCCCCTGGGTGCGTTTTGTTTTGGTGAGCAATAATGCAGGAAAGCAGCGGGCGGGATGGCGAGCTTGTCCTGCTGCTCCAACACAAGCTACCTTAAGAGCCGGTACGATGCGGGCAATGGGTGAAGTTCGTCAGGAGTACTGCATAAAAAAACGAGTGTGTTGTCGTGGCAGTTGGTGATCAAAGAAATAAAACAAAATAAAATCAATAAATAATAATGTCATAGACTTAAAGTCATACCTTTGAAGTCATAATGCATTGCAAGTGTTATTATGGAATGTTGTGCTGTGTTTTCAAGCGCTTCAATGTGCTGCTCTGCAAGGTTTGAAGACAGCGCGTGCGTTCACGGAGATCAAGAGCAGCCGCCGCAGGGGAGGGATACCACGGTAAATAGGTTACCTATTTACCATGGTATCTCTCCCCTGGGTGCGTTTTGTTTTGGTGAGCAATAATGCAGGAAAGCAGCGGGCGGGATGGCGAGCTTGTCCTGCTGCTCCAACACAAGCTACCTTAAGAGCCGGTACGATGCGGGCAATGGGTGAAGTTCGTCAGGAGTACTGCATAAAAAAACGCGTGTGTTGTCGTGGCAGTTGGTGATCAAAGAAATAAAACAAAATAAAATCAATAAATAATAATGTCATAGACTTAAAGTCATACCTTTGAAGTCATAATGCATTGCAAGTGTTATTATGGAATGTTGTGCTGTGTTTTCAAGCGCTTCAATGTGCTGCTCTGCAAGGTTTGGAGACAGCGCGTGCGTTCACGGAGATCAAGAGCAGCCGCCGCAGGGGAGGGATACCACGGTAAATAGGTTACCTATTTACCATGGTATCTCTCCCCTGGGTGCGTTTTGTTTTGGTGAGCAATAATGCAGGAAAGCAGCGGGCGGGATGGCGAGCTTGTCCTGCTGCTCCAACACAAGCTACCTTAAGAGCCGGTACGATGCGGGCAATGGGTGAAGTTCGTCAGGAGTACTGCATAAAAAAACGAGTGTGTTGTCGTGGCAGTTGGTGATCAAAGAAATAAAACAAAATAAAATCAATAAATAATAATGTCATAGACTTAAAGTCATACCTTTGAAGTCATAATGCATTGCAAGTGTTATTATGGAATGTTGTGCTGTGTTTTCAAGCGCTTCAATGTGCTGCTCTGCAAGGTTTGGAGACAGCGCGTGCGTTCACGGAGATCAAGAGCAGCCGCCGCAGGGGAGGGATACCATGGTAAATAGGTTACCTATTTACCATGGTATCTCTCCCCTGGGTGCGTTGTGTTTTGGTGAGCAATAATGCAGGAAAGCAGCGGGCGGGATGGCGAGCTTGTCCTGCTGCTCCAACACAAGCTACCTTAAGAGCCGGTACGATGCGGGCAATGGGTGAAGTTCGTCAGGAGTACTGCATAAAAAAACGAGTGTGTTGTCGTGGCAGTTGGTGATCAAAGAAATAAAACAAAATAAAATCAATAAATAATAATGTCATAGACTTAAAGTCATACCTTTGAAGTCATAATGCATTGCAAGTGTTATTATGGAATGTTGTGCTGTGTTTTCAAGCGCTTCAATGTGCTGCTCTGCAAGGTTTGGAGACAGCGGGTGCGTTCACGGAGATCAAGAGCAGCCGGAGATCAAGAGCAGCCGCCGCAGGGGAGGGATACCATGGTAAATAGGTTACCTATTTACCATGGTATCTCTCCCCTGGGTGCGTTGTATTTTGGTGAGCAATAATGCAGGAAAGCAGCGGGCGGGGTGGCGAGCTTGTCCTGCTGCTCCAACACAAGCTACCTTAAGAGCCGGTACGATGCGGGCAATGGGTGAAGTTCGTCAGGAGTACTGCATAAAAAAACGAGTGTGTTGTCGTTGCAGTTGGTGATCAAAGAAATAAAACAAAATAAAATCAATAAATAATAATGTCATAGACTTAAAGTCATACCTTTGAAGTCATAATGCATTGCAAGTGTTATTATGGAATGTTGTGCTGTGTTTTCAAGCGCTTCAATGTGCTGCTCTGCAAGGTTTGGAGACAGCGGGTTCGTTCACGGAGATCAAGAGCAGCCGGAGATCAAGAGCAGCCGCCGCAGGGGAGGGATACCATGGTAAATAGGTTACCTATTTACCATGGTATCTCTCCCCTGGGTGCGTTGTGTTTTGGTGAGCAATAATGCAGGAAAGCAGCGGGCGGGATGGCGAGCTTGTCCTGCTGCTCCAACACAAGCTACCTTAAGAGCCGGTACGATGCGGGCAATGGGTGAAGTTCGTCAGGAGTACTGCATAAAAAAACGAGTGTGTTGTCGTTGCAGTTGGTGATCAAAGAAATAAAACAAAATAAAATCAATAAATAATAATGTCATAGACTTAAAGTCATACCTTTGAAGTCATAATGCATTGCAAGTGTTATTATGGAATGTTGTGCTGTGTTTTCAAGCGCTTCAATGTGCTGCTCTGCAAGGTTTGGAGACAGCGGGTGCGTTCACGGAGATCAAGAGCAGCCGGAGATCAAGAGCAGCCGCCGCAGGGGAGGGATACCATGGTAAATAGGTTACCTATTTACCATGGTATCTCTCCCCTGGGTGCGTTGTGTTTTGGATAGCAATAATGCAGGAAAGCAGCGGGCGGGATGGCGAGCTTTTCCTGCTGCTCCAACACAAGCTACCTTAAGAGCCGGTACGATGCGGGCAATGGGTGAAGTTCGTCAGGAGTACTGCATAAAAAAACGCGTGTGTTGTCGTGGCAGTTGGTGATCAAAGAAATAAAACAAAATAAAATCAATAAATAATAATGTCATAGAATTAAAGTCATACCTTTGAAGTCATAATGCATTGCAAGTGTTATTATGGAATGTTGTGCTGTGTTTTCAAGCGCTTCAATGTGCTGTTCTGCAAGGTTTGGAGACAGCGGGTGCGTTCACGGAGATCAAGAGCAGCCAGAGATCAAGAGCAGCCGCCGCAGGGGAGGGATACCATGGTAAATAGGTAACCGTTGTGTTTTGGTGAGCAATAATGCAGGAAAGCAGCGGGCGGGATGGCGAGCTTGTCCTGCTGCTCCAACACAAGCTACCTTAAGAGCCGGTACGATGCGGGCAATGGGTGAAGTTCGTCAGGAGTACTGCATAAAAAAACGAGTGTGTTGTCGTGGCAGTTGGTGATCAAAGAAATAAAACAAAATAAAATCAATAAATAATAATGTCATAGACTTAAAGTCATACCTTTGAAGTCATAATGCATTGCAAGTGTTATTATGGAATGTTGTGCTGTGTCTTCAAGCGCTTCAATGTGCTGCTCTGCAAGGTTTGGAGACAGCGCGTGCCTTCACGGAGATCAAGAGCAGCCGCCGCAGGGGAGGGATACCATGGTAAATAGGTTACCTATTTACCATGGTATCTCTCCCCTGGGTGCGTTTTGTTTTGGTGAGCAATAATGCAGGAAAGCAGCGGGCGGGATGGCGAGCTTGTCCTGCTGCTCCAACACAAGCTACCTTAAGAGCCGGTACGATGCGGGCAATGGGTGAAGTTCGTCAGGAGTACTGCATAAAAAAACGAGTGTGTTGTCGTGGCAGTTGGTGATCAAAGAAATAAAACAAAATAAAATCAATAAATAATAATGTCATAGACTTAAAGTCATACCTTTGAAGTCATAATGCATTGCAAGTGAATTTATGGAATGTTGTAATGTGTTTTCAAGCGCTTCAATGTGCTGCTCTGCAAGGTTTGGAGACAGCGCGTGCGTTCACGGAGATCAAGAGCAGCCGCCGCAGGGGAGGGATACCATGATAAATAGGTTACCTATTTACCATGGTATCTCTCCCCTGGGTGCGTTGTGTTTTGGTGAGCAATAATGCAGGAAACCAGCGGGCGGGATGGCGAGCTTGTCCTGCTGCTCCAACACAAGCTACCTTAAGAGCCGGTACGATGCGGGCAATGGGTGAAGTTCGTCAGGAGTACTGCATAAAAAAACGAGTGTGTTGTCGTGGCAGTTGGTGATCAAAGAAATAAAACAAAATAAAATCAATAAATAATAATGTCATAGACTTTAAGTCATACCTTTGAAGTCATAATGCATTGCAAGTGTTTTTATGGAATGTTGTGCTGTGTTTTCAAGCGCTTCAATGTGCTGCTCTGCAAGGTTTGGAGACAGCGGGTGCGTTCACGGAGATCAAGAGCAGCCGGAGATCAAGAGCAGCCGCCGCAGGGGAGGGATACCATGGTAAATAGGTTACCTATTTACCATGGTATCTCTCCCCTGGGTGCGTTGTATTTTGGTGAGCAATAATGCAGGAAAGCAGCGGGCGGGGTGGCGAGCTTGTCCTGCTGCTCCAACACAAGCTACCTTAAGAGCCGGTACGATGCGGGCAATGGGTGAAGTTCGTCAGGAGTACTGCATAAAAAAACGAGTGTGTTGTCGTGGCAGTTGGTGATCAAAGAAATAAAACAAAATAAAATCAATAAATAATAATGTCATAGACTTAAAGTCATACCTTTGAAGTCATAATGCATTGCAAGTGTTATTATGGAATGTTGTGCTGTGTTTTCAAGCGCTTCAATGTGCTGCTCTGCAAGGTTTGGAGACAGCGCGTGTAAGAGCAGCCGCCGCAGGGGAGGGATACCATGGTAAATAGGTTACCTATTTACCATGGTATCTCTCCCCTGGGTGCGTTTTGTTTTGGTGAGCAATAATGCAGGAAAGCAGCGGGCGGGATGGCGAGCTTGTCCTGCTGCTCCAACACAAGCTACCTTAAGAGCCGGTACGATGCGGGCAATGGGTGAAGTTCGTCAGGAGTACTGCATAAAAAAACGAGTGTGTTGTCGTGGCAGTTGGTGATCAAAGAAATAAAACAAAATAAAATCAATAAATAATAATGTCATAGACTTAAAGTCATACCTTTGAAGTCATAATGCATTGCAAGTGTTATTATGGAATGTTGTGCTGTGTTTTCAAGCGCTTCAATGTGCTGCTCTGCAAGGTTTGGAGACAGCGCGTGCGTTCACGGAGATCAAGAGCAGCCGCCGCAGGGGAGGGATACCACGGTAAATAGGTTACCTATTTACCATGGTATCTCTCCCCTGGGTGCGTTGTGTTTTGGTGAGCAATAATGTAGGAAAGCAGCGGGCGGGATGGCGAGCTTGTCCTGCTGCTCCAACACAAGCTACCTTAAGAGCCGGTACGATGCGGGCAATGGGTGAAGTTCGTCAGGAGTACTGCATAAAAAAACGAGTGTGTTGTCGTGGCAGTTGGTGATCAAAGAAATAAAACAAAATAAAATCAATAAATAATAATGTCATAGACTTAAAGTCATACCTTTGAAGTCATAATGCATTGCAAGTGTTTTTATGGAATGTTGTGCTGTGTTTTCAAGCGCTTCAATGTGCTGCTCTGCAAGGTTTGGAGACAGCGGGTGCGTTCACGGAGATCAAGAGCAGCCGGAGATCAAGAGCAGCCGCCGCAGGGGAGGGATACCATGGTAAATAGGTTACCTATTTACCATGGTATCTCTCCCCTGGGTGCGTTGTATTTTGGTGAGCAATAATGCAGGAAAGCAGCGGGCGGGGTGGCGAGCTTGTCCTGCTGCTCCAACACAAGCTACCTTAAGAGCCGGTACGATGCGGGCAATGGGTGAAGTTCGTCAGGAGTACTGCATAAAAAAACGAGTGTGTTGTCGTGGCAGTTGGTGATCAAAGAAATAAAACAAAATAAAATCAATAAATAATAATGTCATAGACTTAAAGTCATACCTTTGAAGTCAAAATGCATTGCAAGTGTTTTTATGGAATGTTGTGCTGTGTTTTCAAGCGCTTCAATGTGCTGCTCTGCAAGGTTTGGAGACAGCGGGTGCGTTCACGGAGATCAAGAGCAGCCGGAGATCAAGAGCAGCCGCCGCAGGGGAGGGATACCATGGTAAATAGGTTACCTATTTACCATGGTATCTCTCCCCTGGGTGCGTTGTGTTTTGGTGAGCAATAATGCAGGAAAGCAGCGGGCGGGATGGCGAGCTTGTCCTGCTGCTCCAACACAAGCTACCTTAAGAGCCGGTACGATGCGGGCAATGGGTGAAGTTCGTCAGGAGTACTGCATAAAAAAACGAGTGTGTTGTCGTGGCAGTTGGTGATCAAAGAAATAAAACAAAATAAAATCAATAAATAATAATGTCATAGACTTAAAGTCATACCTTTGAAGTCATAATGCATTGCAAGTGTTATTATGGAATGTTGTGCTGTGTTTTCAAGCGCTTCAATGTGCTGCTCTGCAAGGTTTGGAGACAGCGGGTGCGTTCACGGAGATCAAGAGCAGCCGCCGCAGGGGAGGGATACCATGGTAAATAGGTTACCTATTTACCATGGTATCTCTCCCCTGGGTGCGTTGTGTTTTGGTGAGCAATAATGCAGGAAAGCAGCGGGCGGGATGGCGAGCTTGTCCTGCTGCTCCAACACAAGCTACCTTAAGAGCCGGTACGATGCGGGCAATGGGTGAAGTTCGTCAGGAGTACTGCATAAAAAAACGAGTGTGTTGTCGTGGCAGTTGGTGATCAAGGAAATAAAACAAAATAAAATCAATAAATAATAATGTCATAGACTTAAAGTCATACCTTTGAAGTCATAATGCATTGCAAGTGTTATTATGGAATGTTGTGCTGTGTTTTCAAGCGCTTCAATGTGCTGCTCTGCAAGGTTTGGAGACAGCGCGTGCGTTCACGGAGATCAAGAGCAGCCGCCGCAGGGGAGGGATACCATGGTAAATAGGTTACCTATTTACCATGGTATCTCTCCCCTGGGTGCGTTGTATTTTGGTGAGCAATAATGCAGGAAAGCAGCGGGCGGGGTGGCGAGCTTGTCCTGCTGCTCCAACACAAGCTACCTTAAGAGCCGGTACGATGCGGGCAATGGGTGAAGTTCGTCAGGAGTACTGCATAAAAAAACGAGTGTGTTGTCGTTGCAGTTGGTGATCAAAGAAATAAAACAAAATAAAATCAATAAATAATAATGTCATAGACTTAAAGTCATACCTTTGAAGTCATAATGCATTGCAAGTGTTATTATGGAATGTTGTGCTGTGTTTTCAAGCGCTTCAATGTGCTGCTCTGCAAGGTTTGGAGACAGCGGGTGCGTTCACGGAGATCAAGAGCAGCCGGAGATCAAGAGCAGCCGCCGCAGGGGAGGGATACCATGGTAAATAGGTTACCTATTTACCATGGTATCTCTCCCCTGGGTGCGTTGTGTTTTGGTGAGCAATAATGCAGGAAAGCAGCGGGCGGGATGGCGAGCTTGTCCTGCTGCTCCAACACAAGCTACCTTAAGAGCCGGTACGATGCGGGCAATGGGTGAAGTTCGTCAGGAGTACTGCATAAAAAAACGCGTCTGTTGTCGTGGCAGTTGGTGATCAAAGAAATAAAACAAAATAAAATCAATAAATAATAATGTCATAGAATTAAAGTCATACCTTTGAAGTCATAATGCATTGCAAGTGTTATTATGGAATGTTGTGCTGTGTTTTCAAGCGCTTCAATGTGCTGTTCTGCAAGGTTTGGAGACAGCGGGTGCGTTCACGGAGATCAAGAGCAGCCAGAGATCAAGAGCAGCCGCCGCAGGGGAGGGATACAATGGTAAATAGGTAACCGTTGTGTTTTGGTGAGCAATAATGCAGGAAAGCAGCGGGCGGGATGGCGAGCTTGTCCTGCTGCTCCAACACAAGCTACCTTAAGAGCCGGTACGATGCGGGCAATGGGTGAAGTTCGTCAGGAGTACTGCATAAAAAAACGAGTGTGTTGTCGTGGCAGTTGGTGATCAAAGAAATAAAACAAAATAAAATCAATAAATAATAATGTCATAGACTTAAAGTCATACCTTTGAAGTCATAATGCATTGCAAGTGTTATTATGGAATGTTGTGCTGTGTTTTCAAGCGCTTCAATGTGCTGCTCTGCAAGGTTTGGAGACAGCGCGTGCCTTCACGGAGATCAAGAGCAGCCGCCGCAGGGGAGGGATACCATGGTAAATAGGTTACCTATTTACCATGGTATCTCTCCCCTGGGTGCGTTTTGTTTTGGTGAGCAATAATGCAGGAAAGCAGCGGGCGGGATGGCGAGCTTGTCCTGCTGCTCCAACACAAGCTACCTTAAGAGCCGGTACGATGCGGGCAATGGGTGAAGTTCGTCAGGAGTACTGCATAAAAAAACGAGTGTGTTGTCGTGGCAGTTGGTGATCAAAGAAATAAAACAAAATAAAATCAATAAATAATAATGTCATAGACTTAAAGTCATACCTTTGAAGTCATAATGCATTGCAAGTGTTATTATGGAATGTTGTGCTGTGTTTTCAAGCGCTTCAATGTGCTGCTCTGCAAGGTTTGGAGACAGCGCGTGCGTTCACGGAGATCAAGAGCAGCCGCCGCAGGGGAGGGATACCACGGTAAATAGGTTACCTATTTACCATGGTATCTCTCCCCTGGGTGCGTTGTGTTTTGTTGAGCAATAATGCAGGAAAGCAGCGGGCGGGGTGGCGAGCTTGTCCTGCTGCTCCAACACAAGCTACCTTAAGAGCCGGTACGATGCGGGCAATGGGTGAAGTTCGTCAGGAGTACTGCATAAAAAAACGAGTGTGTTGTCGTGGCAGTTGGTGATCAAAGAAATAAAACAAAATAAAATCAATAAATAATAATGTCATAGACTTAAAGTCATACCTTTGAAGTCATAATGCATTGCAAGTGTTATTATGGAATGTTGTGCTGTGTTTTCAAGCGCTTCAATGTGCTGCTCTGCAAGGTTTGGAGACAGCGCATGCGTTCACGGAGATCAAGAGCAGCCGCCGCAGGGGAGGGATACCACGGTAAATAGGTTACCTATTTACCATGGTATCTCTCCCCTGGGTGCGTTGTGTTTTGGTGAGCAATAATGCAGGAAAGCAGCGGGCGGGATGGCGAGCTTGTCCTGCTGCTCCAACACAAGCTACCTTAAGAGCCGGTACGATGCGGGCAATGGGTGAAGTTCGTCAGGAGTACTGCATAAAAAAACGAGTGTGTTGTCGTGGCAGTTGGTGATCAAAGAAATAAAACAAAATAAAATCAATAAATAATAATGTCATAGACTTAAAGTCATACCTTTGAAGTCATAATGCATTGCAAGTGTTATTATGGAATGTTGTGCTGTGTTTTCAAGCGCTTCAATGTGCTGCTCTGCAAGGTTTGGAGACAGCGCGTGCGTTCACGGAGATCAAGAGCAGCCGGAGATCAAGAGCAGCCGCCGCAGGGGAGGGATACCATGGTAAATAGGTTACCTATTTACCATGGTATCTCTCCCCTGGGTGCGTTGTGTTTTGGTGAGCAATAATGCAGGAAAGCAGCGGGCGGGATGGCGAGCTTGTCCTGCTGCTCCAACACAAGCTACCTTAAGAGCCGGTACGATGCGGGCAATGGGTGAAGTTCGTCAGGAGTACTGCATAAAAAAACGAGTGTGTTGTCGTGGCAGTTGGTGATCAAAGAAATAAAACAAAATAAAATCAATAAATAATAATGTCATAGACTTTAAGTCATACCTTTGAAGTCATAATGCATTGCAAGTGTTATTATGGAATGTTGTGCTGTGTTTTCAAGCGCTTCAATGTGCTGCTCTGCAAGGTTTGGAGACAGCGCGTGCGTTCACGGAGATCAAGAGCAGCCGCCGCAGGGGAGGGATACCATGGTAAATAGGTTACCTATTTACCATGGTATCTCTCCCCTGGGTGCGTTGTGTTTTGGTGAGCAATAATGCAGGAAAGCAGCGGGCGGGGTGGCGAGCTTATCCTGCTGCTCCAACACAAGCTACCTTAAGAGCCGGTACGATGCGGGCAATGGGTGAAGTTCGTCAGGAGTACTGCATAAAAAAATGAGTGTGTTGTCGTGGCAGTTGGTGATCAAAGAAATAAAACAAAATAAAATCAATAAATAATAATGTCATAGACTTAAAGTCATACCTTTGAAGTCATAATGCATTGCAAGTGTTATTATGGAATGTTGTGCTGTGTTTTCAAGCGCTTCAATGTGCTGCTCTGCAAGGTTTGGAGACAGCGCGTTCGTTCACGGAGATCAAGAGCAGCCGGAGATCAAGAGCAGCCGCCGCAGGGGAGGGATACCATGGTAAATAGGTTACCTATTTACCATGGTATCTCTCCCCTGGGTGCGTTGTGTTTTGGTGAGCAATAATGCAGGAAAGCAGATCAAGAGCAGCCGCCGCAGGGGAGGGATACCATGGTAAATAGGTTACCTATTTACCATGGTATCTCTCCCCTGGGTGCGTTGTGTTTTGGTGAGCAATAATGCAGGAAAGCAGCGGGCGGGATGGCGAGCTTGTCCTGCTGCTCCAACACAAGCTACCTTAAGAGCCGGTACGATGCGGGCAATGGGTGAAGTTCGTCAGGAGTACTGCATAAAAAAACGAGTGTGTTGTCGTGGCAGTTGGTGATCAACGAAATAAAACAAAATAAAATCAATAAATAATAATGTCATAGACTTTAAGTCATACCTTTGAAGTCATAATGCATTGCAAGTGTTATTATGGAATGTTGTGCTGTGTTTTCAAGCGCTTCAATGTGCTGCTCTGCAAGGTTTGGAGACAGCGCGTGCGTTCACGGAGATCAAGAGCAGCCGCCGCAGGGGAGGGATACCACGGTAAATAGGTTACCTATTTACCATGGTATCTCTCCCCTGGGTGCGTTTTGTTTTGGTGAGCAATAATGCAGGAAAGCAGCGGGCGGGATGGCGAGCTTGTCCTGCTGCTCCAACACAAGCTACCTTAAGAGCCGGTACGATGCGGGCAATGGGTGAAGTTCGTCAGGAGTACTGCATAAAAAAACGAGTGTGTTGTCGTGGCAGTTGGTGATCAAAGAAATAAAACAAAATAAAATCAATAAATAATAATGTCATAGACTTAAAGTCATACCTTTGAAGTCATAATGCATTGCAAGTGTTATTATGGAATGTTGTGCTGTGTTTTCAAGCGCTTCAATGTGCTGCTCTGCAAGGTTTGGAGACAGCGCGTGCGTTCACGGAGATCAAGAGCAGCCGCCGCAGGGGAGGGATACCACGGTAAATAGGTTACCTATTTACCATGGTATCTTTCCCCTGGGTGCGTTTTGTTTTGGTGAGCAATAATGCAGGAAAGCAGCGGGCGGGATGGCGAGCTTGTCCTGCTGCTCCAACACAAGCTACCTTAAGAGCCGGTACGATGCGGGCAATGGGTGAAGTTCGTCAGGAGTACTGCATAAAAAAACGAGTGTGTTGTCGTGGCAGTTGGTGATCAAAGAAATAAAACAAAATAAAATCAATAAATAATAATGTCATAGACTTAAAGTCATACCTTTGAAGTCATAATGCATTGCAAGTGTTATTATGGAATGTTGTGCTGTGTTTTCAAGCGCTTCAATGTGCTGCTCTGCAAGGTTTGGAGACAGCGCGTGCGTTCACGGAGATCAAGAGCAGCCGCCGCAAGGGAGGGATACCACGGTAAATAGGTTACCTATTTACCATGGTATCTCTCCCCTGGGTGCGTTTTGTTTTGGTGAGCAATAATGCAGGAAAGCAGCGGGCGGGATGGCGAGCTTGTCCTGCTGCTCCAACACAAGCTACCTTAAGAGCCGGTACGATGCGGGCAATGGGTGAAGTTCGTCAGGAGTACTGCATAAAAAAACGAGTGTGTTGTCGTGGCAGTTGGTGATCAAAGAAATAAAACAAAATAAAATCAATAAATAATAATGTCATAGACTTAAAGTCATACCTTTGAAGTCATAATGCATTGCAAGTGTTATTATGGAATGTTGTGCTGTGTTTTCAAGCGCTTCAATGTGCTGCTCTGCAAGGTTTGGAGACAGCGCGTGCGTTCACGGAGATCAAGAGCAGCCGCCGCAGGGGAGGGATACCACGGTAAATAGGTTACCTATTTACCATGGTATCTCTCCCCTGGGTGCGTTGTGTTTTGGTGAGCAATAATGCAGGAAAGCAGCGGGCGGGATGGCGAGCTTGTCCTGCTGCTCCAACACAAGCTACCTTAAGAGCCGGTACGATGCGGGCAATGGGTGAAGTTCGTCAGGAGTACTGCATAAAAAAACGAGTGTGTTGTCGTGGCAGTTGGTGATCAAAGAAATAAAACAAAATAAAATCAATAAATAATAATGTCATAGACTTAAAGTCATACCTTTGAAGTCATAATGCATTGCAAGTGTTATTATGGAATGTTGTGCTGTGTTTTCAAGCGCTTCAATGTGCTGCTCTGCAAGGTTTGGAGACAGCGCGTGCGTTCACGGAGATCAAGAGCAGCCGCCGCAAGGGAGGGATACCACGGTAAATAGGTTACCTATTTACCATGGTATCTCTCCCCTGGGTGCGTTTTGTTTTGGTGAGCAATAATGCAGGAAAGCAGCGGGCGGGATGGCGAGCTTGTCCTGCTGCTCCAACACAAGCTACCTTAAGAGCCGGTACGATGCGGGCAATGGGTGAAGTTCGTCAGGAGTACTGCATAAAAAAACGAGTGTGTTGTCGTGGCAGTTGGTGATCAAAGAAATAAAACAAAATAAAATCAATAAATAATAATGTCATAGACTTAAAGTCATACCTTTGAAGTCATAATGCATTGCAAGTGTTATTATGGAATGTTGTGCTGTGTTTTCAAGCGCTTCAATGTGCTGCTCTGCAAGGTTTGGAGACAGCGCGTGCGTTCACGGAGATCAAGAGCAGCCGCCGCAGGGGAGGGATACCACGGTAAATAGGTTACCTATTTACCATGGTATCTCTCCCCTGGGTGCGTTGTGTTTTGGTGAGCAATAATGCAGGAAAGCAGCGGGCGGGATGGCGAGCTTGTCCTGCTGCTCCAACACAAGCTACCTTAAGAGCCGGTACGATGCGGGCAATGGGTGAAGTTCGTCAGGAGTACTGCATAAAAAAACGAGTGTGTTGTCGTGGCAGTTGGTGATCAAAGAAATAAAACAAAATAAAATCAATAAATAATAATGTCATAGACTTAAAGTCATACCTTTGAAGTCATAATGCATTGCAAGTGTTATTATGGAATGTTGTGCTGTGTTTTCAAGCGCTTCAATGTGCTGCTCTGCAAGGTTTGGAGACAGCGCGTGCGTTCACGGAGATCAAGAGCAGCCGGAGATCAAGAGCAGCCGCCGCAGGGGAGGGATACCATGGTAAATAGGTTACCTATTTACCATGGTATCTCTCCCCTGGGTGCGTTGTGTTTTGGTGAGCAATAATGCAGGAAAGCAGCGGGCGGGATGGCGAGCTTGTCCTGCTGCTCCAACACAAGCTACCTTAAGAGCCGGTACGATGCGGGCAATGGGTGAAGTTCGTCAGGAGTACTGCATAAAAAAACGAGTGTGTTGTCGTGGCAGTTGGTGATCAAAGAAATAAAACAAAATAAAATCAATAAATAATAATGTCATAGACTTAAAGTCATACCTTTGAAGTCATAATGCATTGCAAGTGTTATTATGGAATGTTGTGCTGTGTTTTCAAGCGCTTCAATGTGCTGCTCTGCAAGGTTTGGAGACAGCGCGTGCGTTCACGGAGATCAAGAGCAGCCGCCGCAGGGGAGGGATACCACGGTAAATAGGTTACCTATTTACCATGGTATCTCTCCCCTGGGTGCGTTGTGTTTTGGTGAGCAATAATGCAGGAAAGCAGCGGGCGGGGTGGCGAGCTTGTCCTGCTGCTCCAACACAAGCTACCTTAAGAGCCGGTACGATGCGGGCAATGGGTGAAGTTCGTCAGGAGTACTGCATAAAAAAACGAGTGTGTTGTCGTTGCAGTTGGTGATCAAAGAAATAAAACAAAATAAAATCAATAAATAATAATGTCATAGACTTAAAGTCATACCTTTGAAGTCATAATGCATTGCAAGTGTTATTATGGAATGTTGTGCTGTGTTTTCAAGCGCTTCAATGTGCTGCTCTGCAAGGTTTGGAGACAGCGCGTGCGTTCACGGAGATCAAGAGCAGCCGCCGCAGGGGAGGGATACCACGGTAAATAGGTTACCTATTTACCATGGTATCTCTCCCCTGGGTGCGTTGTGTTTTGGTGAGCAATAATGCAGGAAAGCAGCGGGCGGGATGGCGAGCTTGTCCTGCTGCTCCAACACAAGCTACCTTAAGAGCCGGTACGATGCGGGCAATGGGTGAAGTTCGTCAGGAGTGTTGTCGTTGCAGTTGGTGATCAAAGAAATAAAACAAAATAAAATCAATAAATAATAATGTCATAGACTTAAAGTCATACCTTTGAAGTCATAATGCATTGCAAGTGTTATTATGGAATGTTGTGCTGTGTTTTCAAGCGCTTCAATGTGCTGCTCTGCAAGGTTTGGAGACAGCGCGTGCGTTCACGGAGATCAAGAGCAGCCGCCGCAGGGGAGGGATACCACGGTAAATAGGTTACCTATTTACCATGGTATCTCTCCCCTGGGTGCGTTGTGTTTTGGTGAGCAATAATGCAGGAAAGCAGCGGGCGGGATGGCGAGCTTGTCCTGCTGCTCCAACACAAGCTACCTTAAGAGCCGGTACGATGCGGGCAATGGGTGAAGTTCGTCAGGAGTACTGCATAAAAAAACGAGTGTGTTGTCGTGGCAGTTGGTGATCAAAGAAATAAAACAAAATAAAATCAATAAATAATAATGTCATAGACTTAAAGTCATACCTTTGAAGTCATAATGCATTGCAAGTGTTATTATGGAATGTTGTGCTGTGTTTTCAAGCGCTTCAATGTGCTGCTCTGCAAGGTTTGGAGACAGCGCGTGCGTTCACGGAGATCAAGAGCAGCCGGAGATCAAGAGCAGCCGCCGCAGGGGAGGGATACCATGGTAAATAGGTTACCTATTTACCATGGTATCTCTCCCCTGGGTGCGTTGTGTTTTGGTGAGCAATAATGCAGGAAAGCAGAGGGCGGGATGGCGAGCTTGTCCTGCTGCTCCAACACAAGCTACCTTAAGAGCCGGTACGATGCGGGCAATGGGTGAAGTTCGTCAGGAGTACTGCATAAAAAAACGAGTGTGTTGTCGTGGCAGTTGGTGATCAAAGAAATAAAACAAAATAAAATCAATAAATAATAATGTCATAGACTTAAAGTCATACCTTTGAAGTCATAATGCATTGCAAGTGTTATTATGGAATGTTGTGCTGTGTTTTCAAGCGCTTCAATGTGCTGCTCTGCAAGGTTTGGAGACAGCGCGTGCCTTCACGGAGATCAAGAGCAGCCGCCGCAGGGGAGGGATACCATGGTAAATAGGTTACCTATTTACCATGGTATCTCTCCCCTGGGTGCGTTTTGTTTTGGTGAGCAATAATGCAGGAAAGCAGCGGGCGGGATGGCGAGCTTGTCCTGCTGCTCCAACACAAGCTACCTTAAGAGCCGGTACGATGCGGGCAATGGGTGAAGTTCGTCAGGAGTACTGCATAAAAAAACGAGTGTGTTGTCGTGGCAGTTGGTGATCAAAGAAATAAAACAAAATAAAATCAATAAATAATAATGTCATAGACTTAAAGTCATACCTTTGAAGTCATAATGCATTGCAAGTGTTATTATGGAATGTTGTGCTGTGTTTTCAAGCGCTTCAATGTGCTGCTCTGCAAGGTTTGGAGACAGCGCGTGCGTTCACGGAGATCAAGAGCAGCCGCCGCAGGGGAGGGATACCACGGTAAATAGGTTACCTATTTACCATGGTATCTCTCCCCTGGGTGCGTTGTGTTTTGGTGAGCAATAATGCAGGAAAGCAGCGGGCGGGGTGGCGAGCTTGTCCTGCTGCTCCAACACAAGCTACCTTAAGAGCCGGTACGATGCGGGCAATGGGTGAAGTTCGTCAGGAGTACTGCATAAAAAAACGAGTGTGTTGTCGTTGCAGTTGGTGATCAAAGAAATAAAACAAAATAAAATCAATAAATAATAATGTCATAGACTTAAAGTCATACCTTTGAAGTCATAATGCATTGCAAGTGTTATTATGGAATGTTGTGCTGTGTTTTCAAGCGCTTCAATGTGCTGCTCTGCAAGGTTTGGAGACAGCGCGTGCGTTCACGGAGATCAAGAGCAGCCGCCGCAGGGGAGGGATACCACGGTAAATAGGTTACCTATTTACCATGGTATCTCTCCCCTGGGTGCGTTGGGTTTTGGTGAGCAATAATGCAGGAAAGCAGCGGGCGGGATGGCGAGCTTGTCCTGCTGCTCCAACACAAGCTACCTTAAGAGCCGGTACGATGCGGGCAATGGGTGAAGTTCGTCAGGAGTACTGCATAAAAAAACGAGTGTGTTGTCGTGGCAGTTGGTGATCAAAGAAATAAAACAAAATAAAATCAATAAATAATAATGTCATAGACTTAAAGTCATACCTTTGAAGTCATAATGCATTGCAAGTGTTATTATGGAATGTTGTGCTGTGTTTTCAAGCGCTTCAATGTGCTGCTCTGCAAGGTTTGGAGACAGCGCGTGCGTTCACGGAGATCAAGAGCAGCCGGAGATCAAGAGCAGCCGCCGCAGGGGAGGGATACCATGGTAAATAGGTTACCTATTTACCATGGTATCTCTCCCCTGGGTGCGTTGTGTTTTGGTGAGCAATAATGCAGGAAAGCAGCGGGCGGGATGGCGAGCTTGTCCTGCTGCTCCAACACAAGCTACCTTAAGAGCCGGTACGATGCGGGCAATGGGTGAAGTTCGTCAGGAGTACTGCATAAAAAAACGAGTGTGTTGTTGTGGCAGTTGGTGATCAAAGAAATAAAACAAAATAAAATCAATAAATAATAATGTCATAGACTTAAAGTCATACCTTTGAAGTCATAATGCATTGCAAGTGTTATTATGGAATGTTGTGCTGTGTTTTCAAGCGCTTCAATGTGCTGCTCTGCAAGGTTTGGAGACAGCGCGTGCGTTCACGGAGATCAAGAGCAGCCGCCGCAGGGGAGGGATACCATGGTAAATAGGTTACCTATTTACCATGGTATCTCTCCCCTGGGTGCGTTTTGTTTTGGTGAGCAATAATGCAGGAAAGCAGCGGGCGGGATGGCGAGCTTGTCCTGCTGCTCCAACACAAGCTACCTTAAGAGCCGGTACGATGCGGGCAATGGGTGAAGTTCGTCAGGAGTACTGCATAAAAAAACGAGTGTGTTGTCGTGGCAGTTGGTGATCAAAGAAATAAAACAAAATAAAATCAATAAATAATAATGTCATAGACTTAAAGTCATACCTTTGAAGTCATAATGCATTGCAAGTGTTATTATGGAATGTTGTGCTTTGTTTTCAAGCGCTTCAATGTGCTGCTCTGCAAGGTTTGGAGACAGCGCGTGCGTTCACGGAGATCAAGAGCAGCCGCCGCAGGGGAGGGATACCATGGTAAATAGGTTACCTATTTACCATGGTATCTCTCCCCTGGGTGCGTTGTGTTTTGGTGAGCAATAATGCAGGAAAGCAGCGGGCGGGGTGGCGAGCTTGTCCTGCTGCTCCAACACAAGCTACCTTAAGAGCCGGTACGATGCGGGCAATGGGTGAAGTTCGTCAGGAGTACTGCATAAAAAAACGAGTGTGTTGTCGTGGCAGTTGGTGATCAAAGAACTAAAACAAAATAAAATCAATAAATAATAATGTCATAGACTTAAAGTCATACCTTTGAAGTCATAATGCATTGCAAGTGTTATTATGGAATGTTGTGCTGTGTTTTCAAGCGCTTCAATGTGCTGCTCTGCAAGGTTTGGAGACAGCGCGTGCGTTCACGGAGATCAAGAGCAGCCGCCGCAGGGGAGGGATACCACGGTAAATAGGTTACCTATTTACCATGGTATCTCTCCCCTGGGTGCGTTTTGTTTTGGTGAGCAATAATGCAGGAAAGCAGCGGGCGGGATGGCGAGCTTGTCCTGCTGCTCCAACACAAGCTACCTTAAGAGCCGGTACGATGCGGGCAATGGGTGAAGTTCGTCAGGAGTACTGCATAAAAAAACGAGTGTGTTGTCGTGGCAGTTGGTGATCAAAGAAATAAAACAAAATAAAATCAATAAATAATAATGTCATAGACTTAAAGTCATACCTTTGAAGTCATAATGCATTGCAAGTGTTATTATGGAATGTTGTGCTGTGTTTTCAAGCGCTTCAATGTGCTGCTCTGCAAGGTTTGGAGACAGCGCGTGCGTTCACGGAGATCAAGAGCAGCCGCCGCAGGGGAGGGATACCACGGTAAATAGGTTACCTATTTATCATGGTATCTCTCCCCTGGGTGCGTTGTGTTTTGGTGAGCAATAATGCAGGAAAGCAGCGGGCGGGGTGGCGAGCTTGTCCTGCTGCTCCAACACAAGCTACCTTAAGAGCCGGTACGATGCGGGCAATGGGTGAAGTTCGTCAGGAGTACTGCATAAAAAAACGAGTGTGTTGTCGTGGCAGTTGGTGATCAAAGAAATAAAACAAAATAAAATCAATAAATAATAATGTCATAGACTTAAAGTCATACCTTTGAAGTCATAATGCATTGCAAGTGTTATTATGGAATGTTGTGCTGTTTTTTCAAGCGCTTCAATGTGCTGCTCTGCAAGGTTTGGAGACAGCGCGTGCGTTCACGGAGATCAAGAGCAGCCGCCGCAGGGGAGGGATACCACGGTAAATAGGTTACCTATTTACCATGGTATCTCTCCCCTGGGTGCGTTTTGTTTTGGTGAGCAATAATGCAGGAAAGCAGCGGGCGGGATGGCGAGCTTGTCCTGCTGCTCCAACACAAGCTACCTTAAGAGCCGGTAGGATGCGGGCAATGGGTGAAGTTCGTCAGGAGTACTGCATAAAAAAACGAGTGTGTTGTCGTGGCAGTTGGTGATCAAAGAAATAAAACAAAATAAAATCAATAAATAATAATGTCATAGACTTAAAGTCATACCTTTGAAGTCATAATGCATTGCAAGTGTTATTATGGAATGTTGTGCTGTGTTTTCAAGCGCTTCAATGTGCTGCTCTGCAAGGTTTGGAGACAGCGCGTGCGTTCACTGAGATCAAGAGCAGCCGCCACAGGGGAGGGATACCACGGTAAATAGGTTACCTATTTATCATGGTATCTCTCCCCTGGGTGCGTTGTGTTTTGGTGAGCAATAATGCAGGAAAGCAGCGGGCGGGGTGGCGAGCTTGTCCTGCTGCTCCAACACAAGCTACCTTAAGAGCCGGTACGATGCGGGCAATGGGTGAAGTTCGTCAGGAGTACTGCATAAAAAAACGAGTGTGTTGTCGTGGCAGTTGGTGATCAAAGAAATAAAACAAAATAAAATCAATAAATAATAATGTCATAGACTTAAAGTCATACCTTTGAAGTCATAATGCATTGCAAGTGTTATTATGGAATGTTGTGCTGTGTTTTCAAGCGCTTCAATGTGCTGCTCTGCAAGGTTTGGAGACAGCGCGTGCGTTCACGGAGATCAAGAGCAGCCGCCGCAGGGGAGGGATACCACAGTAAATAGGTTACCTATTTACCATGGTATCTCTCCCCTGGGTGCGTTTTGTTTTGGTGAGCAATAATGCAGGAAAGCAGCGGGCGGGATGGCGAGCTTGTCCTGCTGCTCCAACACAAGCTACCTTAAGAGCCGGTACGATGCGGGCAATGGGTGAAGTTCGTCAGGAGTACTGCATAAAAAAACGAGTGTGTTGTCGTGGCAGTTGGTGATCAAAGAAATAAAACAAAATAAAATCAATAAATAATAATGTCATATACTTAAAGTCATACCTTTGAAGTCATAATGCATTGCAAGTGTTATTATGGAATGTTGTGCTGTGTTTTCAAGCGCTTCAATGTGCTGCTCTGCAAGGTTTGGAGACAGCGCGTGCGTTCACGGAGATCAAGAGCAGCCGCCGCAGGGGAGGGATACCATGGTAAATAGGTTACCTAAATAGGTAAATAGGTTACCTATTTACCATGGTATCTCTCCCCTGGGTGCGTTGTGTTTTGGTGAGCAATAATGCAGGAAAGCAGCGGGCGGGATGGCGAGCTTGTCCTGCTGCTCCAACACAAGCTACCTTAAGAGCCGGTACGATGCGGGCAATGGGTGAAGTTCGTCAGGAGTACTGCATAAAAAAACGAGTGTGTTGTCGTGGCAGTTGGTGATCAAAGAAATAAAACAAAATAAAATCAATAAATAATAATGTCATAGACTTAAAGTCATACCTTTGAAGTCATAATGCATTGCAAGTGTTATTATGGAATGTTGTGCTGTGTTTTCAAGTGCTTCAATGTGCTGCTCTGCAAGGTTTGGAGACAGCGCGTGCGTTCACGGAGATCAAGAGCAGCCGCCGCAGGGGAGGGATACCATGGTAAATAGGTTACCTATTTACCATGGTATCTCTCCCCTGGGTGCGTTGTGTTTTGGTGAGCAATAATGCAGGAAAGCAGCGGGCGGGGTGGCGAGCTTGTCCTGCTGCTCCAACACAAGCTACCTTAAGAGCCGGTACGATGCGGGCAATGGGTGAAGTTCGTCAGGAGTACTGCATAAAAAAAACGAGTGTGTTGTCGTGGCAGTTGGTGATCAAAGAAATAAAACAAAATAAAATCAATAAATAATAATGTCATAGACTTAAAGTCATACCTTTGAAGTCATAATGCATTGCAAGTGTTATTATGGAATGTTGTGCTGTTTTTTCAAGCGCTTCAATGTGCTGCTCTGCAAGGTTTGGAGACAGCGCGTGCGTTCACGGAGATCAAGAGCAGCCGCCGCAGGGGAGGGATACCATGGTAAATAGGTTACCTATTTACCATGGTATCTCTCCCCTGGGTGCGTTGTGTTTTGGTGAGCAATAATGCAGGAAAGCAGCGGGCGGGGTGGCGAGCTTGTCCTGCTGCTCCAACACAAGCTACCTTAAGAGCCGGTACGATGCGGGCAATGGGTGAAGTTCGTCAGGAGTACTGCATAAAAAAAACGAGTGTGTTGTCGTGGCAGTTGGTGATCAAAGAAATAAAACAAAATAAAATCAATAAATAATAATGTCATAGACTTAAAGTCATACCTTAGAAGTCATAATGCATTGCAAGTGTTATTATGGAATGTTGTGCTGTGTTTTCAAGCGCTTCAATGTGCTGCTCTGCAAGGTTTGGAGACAGCGCGTGCGTTCACGGAGATCAAGAGCAGCCGCCGCAGGGGAGGGATACCATGGTAAATAGGTTACCTATTTACCATGGTATCTCTCCCCTGGGTGCGTTGTGTTTTGGTGAGCAATAATGCAGGAAAGCAGCGGGCGGGGTGGCGAGCTTGTCCTGCTGCTCCAACACAAGCTACCTTAAGAGCCGGTACGATGCGGGCAATGGGTGAAGTTCGTCAGGAGTACTGCATAAAAAAACGAGTGTGTTGTCGTGGCAGTTGGTGATCAAAGAAATAAAACAAAATAAAATCAATAAATAATAATGTCATAGACTTAAAGTCATACCTTTGAAGTCATAATGCATTGCAAGTGTTATTATGGAATGTTGTGCTGTGTTTTCAAGCGCTTCAATGTGCTGCTCTGCAAGGTTTGGAGACAGCGCGTGCGTTCACGGAGATCAAGAGCAGCCGCCGCAGGGGAGGGATACCACGGTAAATAGGTTACCTATTTACCATGGTATCTCTCCCCTGGGTGCGTTTTGTTTTGGTGAGCAATAATGCAGGAAAGCAGCGGGCGGGATGGCGAGCTTGTCCTGCTGCTCCAACACAAGCTACCTTAAGAGCCGGTAGGATGCGGGCAATGGGTGAAGTTCGTCAGGAGTACTGCATATAAAAACGAGTGTGTTGTCGTGGCAGTTGGTGATCAAAGAAATAAAACAAAATAAAATCAATAAATAATAATGTCATAGACTTAAAGTCATACCTTTGAAGTCATAATGCATTGCAAGTGTTATTATGGAATGTTGTGCTGTGTTTTCAAGCGCTTCAATGTGCTGCTCTGCAAGGTTTGGAGACAGCGCGTGCGTTCACGGAGATCAAGAGCAGCCGCCGCAGGGGAGGGATACCACGGTAAATAGGTTACCTATTTACCATGGTATCTCTCCCCTGGGTGCGTTTTGTTTTGGTGAGCAATAATGCAGGAAAGCAGCGGGCGGGATGGCGAGCTTGTCCTGCTGCTCCAACACAAGCTACCTTAAGAGCCGGTACGATGCGGGCAATGGGTGAAGTTCGTCAGGAGTACTGCATAAAAAAACGAGTGTGTTTGTCGTGGCAGTTGGTGATCAAAGAAATAAAACAAAATAAAATCAATAAATAATAATGTCATAGACTTAAAGTCATACCTTTGAAGTCATAATGCATTGCAAGTGTTATTATGGAATGTTGTGCTGTGTTTTCAAGCGCTTCAATGTGCTGCTCTGCAAGGTTTGGAGACAGCGCGTGCGTTCACGGAGATCAAGAGCAGCCGCCGCAGGGGAGGGATACCACGGTAAATAGGTTACCTATTTACCATGGTATCTCTCCCCTGGGTGCGTTTTGTTTTGGTGAGCAATAATGAAGGAAAGCAGCGGGCGGGATGGCGAGCTTGTCCTGCTGCTCCAACACAAGCTACCTTAAGAGCCGGTACGATGCAGGCAATGGGTGAAGTTCGTCAGGAGTACTGCATAAAAAAACGAGTGTGTTGTCGTGGCAGTTGGTGATCAAAGAAATAAAACAAAATAAAATCAATAAATAATAATGTCATATACTTAAAGTCATACCTTTGAAGTCATAATGCATTGCAAGTGTTATTATGGAATGTTGTGCTGTGTTTTCAAGCGCTTCAATGTGCTGCTCTGCAAGGTTTGGAGACAGCGCGTGCGTTCACGGAGATCAAGAGCAGCCGCCGCAGGGGAGGGATACCATGGTAAATAGGTTACCTAAATAGGTAAATAGGTTACCTATTTACCATGGTATCTCTCCCCTGGGTGCGTTGTGTTTTGGTGAGCAATAATGCAGGAAAGCAGCGGGCGGGATGGCGAGCTTGTCCTGCTGCTCCAACACAAGCTACCTTAAGAGCCGGTACGATGCGGGCAATGGGTGAAGTTTGTCAGGAGTACTGCATAAAAAAACGAGTGTGTTGTCGTGGCAGTTGGTGATCAAAGAAATAAAACAAAATAAAATCAATAAATAATAATGTCATAGACTTAAAGTCATACCTTTGAAGTCATAATGCATTGCAAGTGTTATTATGGAATGTTGTGCTGTGTTTTCAAGCGCTTCAATGTGCTGCTCTGCAAGGTTTGGAGACAGCGCGTGCGTTCACGGAGATCAAGAGCAGCCGCCGCAGGGGAGGGATACCATGGTAAATAGGTTACCTATTTACCATGGTATCTCTCCCCTGGGTGCGTTGTGTTTTGGTGAGCAATAATGCAGGAAAGCAGCGGGCGGGGTGGCGAGCTTGTCCTGCTGCTCCAACACAAGCTACCTTAAGAGCCGGTACGATGCGGGCAATGGGTGAAGTTCGTCAGGAGTACTGCATAAAAAAACGAGTGTGTTGTCGTGGCAGTTGGTGATCAAAGAAATAAAACAAAATAAAATTAATAAATAATAATGTCATAGACTTAAAGTCATACCTTTGAAGTCATAATGCATTGCAAGTGTTATTATGGAATGTTGTGCTGTGTTTTCAAGCGCTTCAATGTGCTGCTCTGCAAGGTTTGGAGACAGTGGGTGCGTTCACGGAGATCAAGAGCAGCCGGAGATCAAGAGCAGCCGCCGCAGGGGAGGGATACCATGGTAAATAGGTTACCTATTTACCATGGTATCTCTCCCCTGGGTGCGTTGTGTTTTGGTGAGCAATAATGCAGGAAAGCAGCGGGCGGGATGGCGAGCTTGTCCTGCTGCTCCAACACAAGCTACCTTAAGAGCCGGTACAATGCGGGCAATGGGTGAAGTTCGTCAGGAGTACTGCATAAAAAAACGCGTGTGTTGTCGTGGCAGTTGGTGATCAAAGAAATAAAACAAAATAAAATCAATAAATAATAATGTCATAGAATTAAAGTCATACCTTTGAAGTCATAATGCATTGCAAGTGTTATTATGGAATGTTGTGCTGTGTTTTCAAGCGCTTCAATGTGCTGCTCTGCAAGGTTTGGAGACAGCGCGTGCGTTCACGGAGATCAAGAGCAGCCGCCGCAGGGGAGGGATACCACGGTAAATAGGTTACCTATTTACCATGGTATCTCTCCCCTGGGTGCGTTTTGTTTTGGTGAGCAATAATGCAGGAAAGCAGCGGGCGGGATGGCGAGCTTGTCCTGCTGCTCCAACACAAGCTACCTTAAGAGCCGGTTCGATGCGGGCAATGGGTGAAGTTCGTCAGGAGTACTGCATAAAAAAACTTGTGTGTTGTCGTGGCAGTTGGTGATCAAAGAAATAAAACAAAATAAAATCAATAAATAATAATGTCATAGACTTAAAGTCATACCTTTGAAGTCATAATGCATTGCAAGTGTTATTATGGAATGTTGTGCTGTGTTTTCAAGCGCTTCAATGTGCTGCTCTGCAAGGTTTGGAGACAGCGCGTGCGTTCACGGAGATCAAGAGCAGCCGCCGCAGGGGAGGGATACCATGGTAAATAGGTTACCTATTTACCATGGTATCTCTCCCCTGGGTGCGTTGTGTTTTGGTGAGCAATAATGCAGGAAAGCAGCGGGCGGGATGGCGAGCTTGTCCTGCTGCTCCAACACAAGCTACCTTAAGAGCCGGTACGATGCGGGCAATGGGTGAAGTTCGTCAGGAGTACTGCATAAAAAAACGAGTGTGTTGTCGTGGCAGTTGGTGATCAAAGAAATAAAACAAAATAAAATCAATAAATAATAATGTCATAGACTTAAAGTCATACCTTTGAAGTCATAATGCATTGCAAGTGTTATTATGGAATGTTGTGCTGTGTTTTCAAGCGCTTCAATGTGCTGCTCTGCAAGGTTTGGAGACAGCGCGTGCGATCACGGAGATCAAGAGCAGCCGCCGCAGGGGAGGGATACCACGGTAAATAGGTTACCTATTTACCATGGTATCTCTCCACTGGGTGCGTTTGAAGTCATAATGCATTGCAAGTGTTATTATGGAATGTTGTGCTGTGTTTTCAAGTGCTTCAATGTGCTGCTCTGCAAGGTTTGGAGACAGCGCGTGCGTTCACGGAGATCAAGAGCAGCCGCCGCAGGGAGGGATACCACGGTAAATAGGTTACCTATTTACCATGGTATCTCTCCCCTGGGTGCGTTGTGTTTTGGTGAGCAATAATGCAGGAAAGCAGCGGGCGGGGTGGCGAGCTTGTCCTGCTGCTCCAACACAAGCTACCTTAAGAGCCGGTACGATGCGGGCAATGGGTGAAGTTCGTCAGGAGTACTGCATAAAAAAACGAGTATGTTGTCGTGCAGTTGGTGATCAAAGAAATAAAACAAAATAAAATCAATAAATAATAATGTCATAGACTTAAAGTCATACCTTTGAAGTCATAATGCATTACAAGTGTTATTATGGAATGTTGTGCTGTTTTTTCAAGCGCTTCAATGTGCTGCTCTGCAAGGTTTGGAGACAGCGCGTGCGTTCACGGAGATCAAGAGCAGCCGCCGCAGGGGAGGGATACCACGGTAAATAGGTTACCTATTTACCATGGTATCTCTCCCCTGGGTGCGTTTTGTTTTGGTGAGCAATAATGCAGGAAAGCAGCGGGCGGGATGGCGAGCTTGTCCTGCTGCTCCAACACAAGCTACCTTAAGAGCCGGTAGGATGCGGGCAATGGGTGAAGTTCGTCAGGAGTACTGCATAAAAAAACGAGTGTGTTGTCGTGGCAGTTGGTGATCAATGAAATAAAACAAAATAAAATCAATAAATAATAATGTCATAGACTTAAAGTCATACCTTTGAAGTCATAATGCATTGCAAGTGTTATTATGGAATGTTGTGCTGTGTTTTCAAGCGATTCAATGTGCTGCTCTGCAAGGTTTGGAGACAGCGCGTGCGTTCACGGAGATCAAGAGCAGCCGGAGATCAAGAGCAGCCGCCGCAGGGGAGGGATACCATGGTAAATAGGTTACCTATTTACCATGGTATCTCTCCCCTGGGTGCGTTGTGTTTTGGTGAGCAATAATGCAGGAAAGCAGCGGGCGGGGTGGCGAGCTTGTCCTGCTGCTCCAACACAAGCTACCTTAAGAGCCGGTACGATGCGGGCAATGGGTGAAGTTCGTCAGGAGTACTGCATAAAAAAACGAGTGTGTTGTCGTGGCAGTTGGTGATCAAAGAAATAAAACAAAATAAAATCAATAAATAATAATGTCATAGACTTAAAGTCATACCTTTGAAGTCATAATGCATTGCAAGTGTTATTATGGAATGTTGTGCTGTTTTTTCAAGCGCTTCAATGTGCTGCTCTGCAAGGTTTGGAGACAGCGCGTGCGTTCACGGAGATCAAGAGCAGCCGCCGCAGGGGAGGGATACCACGGTAAATAGGTTACCTATTTACCATGGTATCTCTCCCCTGGGTGCGTTTTGTTTTGGTGAGCAATAATGCAGGAAAGCAGCGGGCGGGATGGCGAGCTTGTCCTGCTGCTCCAACACAAGCTACCTTAAGAGCCGGTAGGATGCGGGCAATGGGTGAAGTTCGTCAGGAGTACTGCATAAAAAAACGAGTGTGTTGTCGTGGCAGTTGGTGATCAAAGAAATAAAAAAAATAAAATCAATAAATAATAATGTCATAGACTTAAAGTCATACCTTTGAAGTCATAATGCATTGCAAGTGTTATTATGGAATGTTGTGCTGTGTTTTCAAGCGCTTCAATGTGCTGCTCTGCAAGGTTTGGAGACAGCGCGTGCATTCACGGAGATCAAGAGCAGCCGCCGCAGGGGAGGGATACCACGGTAAATAGGTTACCTATTTACCATGGTATCTCTCCCCTGGGTGCGTTTTGTTTTGGTGAGCAATAATGCAGGAAAGCAGTGGGCAGGAAGGCGAGCTTGTCCTGCTGCTCCAACACAAGCTACCTTAAGAGCCGGTACGATGCGGGCAATGGGTGAAGTTCGTCAGGAGTACTGCATAAAAAAACGAGTGTGTTGTCGTGGCAGTTGGTGATCAAAGAAATAAAACAAAATAAAATCAATAAATAATAATGTCATAGACTTAAAGTCATACCTTTGAAGTCATAATGCATTGCAAGTGTTATTATGGAATGTTGTGCTGTGTTTTCAAGTGCTTCAATGTGCTGCTCTGCAAGGTTTGGAGACAGCGCGTGCGTTCACGGAGATCAAGAGCAGCCGCCGCAGGGGAGGGATACCACGGTAAATAGGTTACCTATTTACCATGGTATCTCTCCCCTGGGTGCGTTTTGTTTTGGTGAGCAATAATGCAGGAAAGCAGTGGGCGGGATGGCGAGCTTGTCCTGCTGCTCCAACACAAGCTACCTTAAGAGCCGGTACGATGCGGGCAATGGGTGAAGTTCGTCAGGAGTACTGCATAAAAAAACGAGTGTGTTGTCGTGGCAGTTGGTGATCAAAGAAATAAAACAAAATAAAATCAATAAATAATAATGTCATAGACTTTAAGTCATACCTTTGAAGTCATAATGCATTGCAAGTGTTATTATGGAATGTTGTGCTGTGTTTTCAAGCGCTTCAATGTGCTGCTCTGCAAGGTTTGGAGACAGCGCGTGCGTTCACGGAGATCAAGAGCAGCCGCCGCAGGGGAGGGATACCACGGTAAATAGGTTACCTATTTACCATGGTATCTCTCCCCTGGGTGCGTTTTGTTTTGGTGAGCAATAATGCAGGAAAGCAGCGGGCGGGATGGCGAGCTTGTCCTGCTGCTCCAACACAAGCTACCTTAAGAGCCGGTACGATGCGGGCAATGGGTGAAGTTCGTCAGGAGTACTGCATAAAAAAACGAGTGTGTTGTCGTGGCAGTTGGTGATCAAAGAAATAAAACAAAATAAAATCAATAAATAATAATGTCATAGACTTAAAGTCATACCTTTGAAGTCATAATGCATTGCAAGTGTTATTATGGAATGTTGTGCTGTGTTTTCAAGCGCTTAAATGTGCTGCTCTGCAAGGTTTGGAGACAGCGCGTGCGTTCACGGAGATCAAGAGCAGCCGCCGCAGGGGAGGGATACCATGGTAAATAGGTTACCTATTTACCATGGTATCTCTCCCCTGGGTGCGTTGTGTTTTGGTGAGCAATAATGCAGGAAAGCAGCGGGCGGGGTGGCGAGCTTGTCCTGCTGCTCCAACACAAGCTACCTTAAGAGCCGGTACGATGCGGGCAATGGGTGAAGTTCGTCAGGAGTACTGCATAAAAAAACGAGTGTGTTGTCGTGGCAGTTGGTGATCAAAGAAATAAAACAAAATAAAATCAATAAATAATAATGTCATAGACTTAAAGTCATACCTTTGAAGTCATAATGCATTGCAAGTGTTATTATGGAATGTTGTGCTGTGTTTTCAAGCGCTTCAATGTGCTGCTCTGCAAGGTTTGGAGACAGCGCGTGCGTTCACGGAGATCAAGAGCAGCCGCCGCAGGGGAGGGATACCATGGTAAATAGGTTACCTATTTACCATGGTATCTCTCCCCTGGGTGCGTTGTGTTTTGGTGAGCAATAATGCAGGAAAGCAGCGGGCGGGGTGGCGAGCTTGTCCTGCTGCTCCAACACAAGCTACCTTAAGAGCCGGTACGATGCGGGCAATGGGTGAAGTTCGTCAGGAGTACTGCATAAAAAAACGAGTGTGTTGTCGTGGCAGTTGGTGATCAAAAAAATAAAACAAAATAAAATAAATAAATAATAATGTCATAGACTTAAAGTCATACATTTGAAGTCATAATGCATTGCAAGTGTTATTATGGAATGTTGTGCTGTGTTTTCAAGCGCTTCAATGTGCTGCTCTGCAAGGTTTGGAGACAGCGTGTGCGTTCACGGAGATCAAGAGCAGCCGCCGCAGGGGAGGGATACCACGGTAAATAGGTTACCTATTTACCATGGTATCTCTCCCCTGGGTGCGTTTTGTTTTGGTGAGCAATAATGCAGGAAAGCAGCGGGCGGGATGGCGAGCTTGTCCTGCTGCTCCAACACAAGCTACCTTAAGAGCCGGTACGATGCGGGCAATGGGTGATGTTCGTCAGGAGTACTGCATAAAAAAACGAGTGTGTTGTCGTGGCAGTTGGTGATCAAAGAAATAAAACAAAATAAAATCAATAAATAATAATGTCATAGACTTAAAGTCATACCTTTGAAGTCATAATGCATTGCAAGTGTTATTATCTAATGTTGTGCTGTGTTTTCAAGCGCTTCAATGTGCTGCTCTGCAAGGTTTGGAGACAGCGCGTGCGTTCACGGAGATCAAGAGCAGCCGCCGCAGGGGAGGGATACCACGGTAAATAGGTTACCTATTTACCATGGTATCTCTCCCCTGGGTGCGTTTTGTTTTGGTGAGCAATAATGCAGGAAAGCAGTGGGCGGGATGGCGAGCTTGTCCTGCTGCTCCAACACAAGCTACCTTAAGAGCCGGTACGATGCGGGCAATGGGTGAAGTTCGTCAGGAGTACTGCATAAAAAAACGAGTGTGTTGTCGTGGCAGTTGGTGATCAAAGAAATAAAACAAAATAAAATCAATAAATAATAATGTCATAGACTTTAAGTCATACCTTTGAAGTCATAATGCATTGCAAGTGTTATTATGGAATGTTGTGCTGTGTTTTCAAGCGCTTCAATGTGCTGCTCTGCAAGGTTTGGAGACAGCGCGTGCGTTCACGGAGATCAAGAGCAGCCGCCGCAGGGGAGGGATACCACGGTAAATAGGTTACCTATTTACCATGGTATCTCTCCCCTGGGTGCGTTTTGTTTTGGTGAGCAATAATGCAGGAAAGCAGCGGGCGGGATGGCGAGCTTGTCCTGCTGCTCCAACACAAGCTACCTTAAGAGCCGGTACGATGCGGGCAATGGGTGAAGTTCGTCAGGAGTACTGCATAAAAAAACGAGTGTGTTGTCGTGGCAGTTGGTGATCAAAGAAATAAAACAAAATAAAATCAATAAATAATAATGTCATAGACTTAAAGTCATACCTTTGAAGTCATAATGCATTGCAAGTGTTATTATGGAATGTTGTGCTGTGTTTTCAAGCGCTTAAATGTGCTGCTCTGCAAGGTTTGGAGACAGCGCGTGCGTTCACGGAGATCAAGAGCAGCCGCCGCAGGGCAGGGATACCATGGTAAATAGGTTACCTATTTACCATGGTATCTCTCCCCTGGGT
Organism: Acipenser ruthenus; assembly: GCF_902713425.1. Taxonomy (NCBI): domain Eukaryota; kingdom Metazoa; phylum Chordata; class Actinopteri; order Acipenseriformes; family Acipenseridae; genus Acipenser; species Acipenser ruthenus. The sequence goes on from NC_081189.1 coordinate 79,626,388, forward strand.
GCGTTGTGTTTTGGTGAGCAATAATGCAGGAAAGCAGCGGGCGGGGTGGCGAGCTTGTCCTGCTGCTCCAACACAAGCTACCTTAAGAGCCGGTACGATGCGGGCAATGGGTGAAGTTCGTCAGGAGTACTGCATAAAAAAACGAGTGTGTTGTCGTGGCAGTTGGTGATCAAAGAAATAAAACAAAATAAAATCAATAAATAATAATGTCATAGACTTAAAGTCATACCTTTGAAGTCATAATGCATTGCAAGTGTTATTATGGAATGTTGTGCTGTGTTTTCAAGCGCTTCAATGTGCTGCTCTGCAAGGTTTGGAGACAGCGCGTGCGTTCACGGAGATCAAGAGCAGCCGCCGCAGGGGAGGGATACCATGGTAAATAGGTTACCTATTTACCATGGTATCTCTCCCCTGGGTGCGTTGTGTTTTGGTGAGCAATAATGCAGGAAAGCAGCGGGCGGGGTGGCGAGCTTGTTCTGCTGCTCCAACACAAGCTACCTTAAGAGCCGGTACGATGCGGGCAATGGGTGAAGTTCGTCAGGAGTACTGCATAAAAAAACGAGTGTGTTGTCGTGGCAGTTGGTGATCAAAAAAATAAAACAAAATAAAATAAATAAATAATAATGTCATAGACTTAAAGTCATACCTTTGAAGTCATAATGCATTGCAAGTGTTATTATGGAATGTTGTGCTGTGTTTTCAAGCGCTTCAATGTGCTGCTCTGCAAGGTTTGGAGACAGCGTGTGCGTTCACGGAGATCAAGAGCAGCCGCCGCAGGGGAGGGATACCACGGTAAATAGGTTACCTATTTACCATGGTATCTCTCCCCTGGGTGCGTTTTGTTTTGGTGAGCAATAATGCAGGAAAGCAGCGGGCGGGATGGCGAGCTTGTCCTGCTGCTCCAACACAAGCTACCTTAAGAGCCGGTACGATGCGGGCAATGGGTGATGTTCGTCAGGAGTACTGCATAAAAAAACGAGTGTGTTGTCGTGGCAGTTGGTGATCAAAGAAATAAAACAAAATAAAATCAATAAATAATAATGTCATAGACTTAAAGTCATACCTTTGAAGTCATAATGCATTGCAAGTGTTATTATCTAATGTTGTGCTGTGTTTTCAAGCGCTTCAATGTGCTGCTCTGCAAGGTTTGGAGACAGCGCGTGCGTTCACGGAGATCAAGAGCAGCCGCCGCAGGGGAGGGATACCACGGTAAATAGGTTACCTATTTACCATGGTATCTCTCCCCTGGGTGCGTTTTGTTTTGGTGAGCAATAATGCAGGAAAGCAGTGGGCGGGATGGCGAGCTTGTCCTGCTGCTCCAACACAAGCTACCTTAAGAGCCGGTACGATGCGGGCAATGGGTGAAGTTCGTCAGGAGTACTGCATAAAAAAACGAGTGTGTTGTCGTGGCAGTTGGTGATCAAAGAAATAAAACAAAATAAAATCAATAAATAATAATGTCATAGACTTTAAGTCATACCTTTGAAGTCATAATGCATTGCAAGTGTTATTATGGAATGTTGTGCTGTGTTTTCAAGCGCTTCAATGTGCTGCTCTGCAAGGTTTGGAGACAGCGCGTGCGTTCACGGAGATCAAGAGCAGCCGCCGCAGGGGAGGGATACCACGGTAAATAGGTTACCTATTTACCATGGTATCTCTCCCCTGGGTGCGTTTTGTTTTGGTGAGCAATAATGCAGGAAAGCAGCGGGCGGGATGGCGAGCTTGTCCTGCTGCTCCAACACAAGCTACCTTAAGAGCCGGTACGATGCGGGCAATGGGTGAAGTTCGTCAGGAGTACTGCATAAAAAAACGAGTGTGTTGTCGTGGCAGTTGGTGATCAAAGAAATAAAACAAAATAAAATCAATAAATAATAATGTCATAGACTTAAAGTCATACCTTTGAAGTCATAATGCATTGCAAGTGTTATTATGGAATGTTGTGCTGTGTTTTCAAGCGCTTAAATGTGCTGCTCTGCAAGGTTTGGAGACAGCGCGTGCGTTCACGGAGATCAAGAGCAGCCGCCGCAGGGCAGGGATACCATGGTAAATAGGTTACCTATTTACCATGGTATCTCTCCCCTGGGTGCGTTGTGTTTTGGTGAGCAATAATGCAGGAAAGCAGCGGGCGGGGTGGCGAGCTTGTCCTGCTGCTCCAACACAAGCTACCTTAAGAGCCGGTACGATGCGGGCAATGGGTGAAGTTCGTCAGGAGTACTGCATAAAAAAACGAGTGTGTTGTCGTGGCAGTTGGTGATCAAAGAAATAAAACAAAATAAAATCAATAAATAATAATGTCATAGACTTAAAGTCATACCTTTGAAGTCATAATGCATTGCAAGTGTTATTATGGAATGTTGTGCTGTGTTTTCAAGCGCTTCAATGTGCTGCTCTGCAAGGTTTGGAGACAGCGCGTGCGTTCACGGAGATCAAGAGCAGCCGCCGCAGGGGAGGGATACCATGGTAAATAGGTTACCTATTTACCATGGTATCTCTCCCCTGGGTGCGTTGTGTTTTGGTGAGCAATAATGCAGGAAAGCAGCGGGCGGGGTGGCGAGCTTGTCCTGCTGCTCCAACACAAGCTACCTTAAGAGCCGGTACGATGCGGGCAATGGGTGAAGTTCGTCAGGAGTACTGCATAAAAAAACGAGTGTGTTGTCGTGGCAGTTGGTGATCAAAAAAATAAAACAAAATAAAATAAATAAATAATAATGTCATAGACTTAAAGTCATACCTTTGAAGTCATAATGCATTGCAAGTGTTATTATGGAATGTTGTGCTGTGTTTTCAAGCGCTTCAATGTGCTGCTCTGCAAGGTTTGGAGACAGCGTGTGCGTTCACGGAGATCAAGAGCAGCCGCCGCAGGGGAGGGATACCACGGTAAATAGGTTACCTATTTACCATGGTATCTCTCCCCTGGGTGCGTTTTGTTTTGGTGAGCAATAATGCAGGAAAGCAGCGGGCGGGATGGCGAGCTTGTCCTGCTGCTCCAACACAAGCTACCTTAAGAGCCGGTACGATGCGGGCAATGGGTGATGTTCGTCAGGAGTACTGCATAAAAAAACGAGTGTGTTGTCGTGGCAGTTGGTGATCAAAGAAATAAAACAAAATAAAATCAATAAATAATAATGTCATAGACTTAAAGTCATACCTTTGAAGTCATAATGCATTGCAAGTGTTATTATCTAATGTTGTGCTGTGTTTTCAAGCGCTTCAATGTGCTGCTCTGCAAGGTTTGGAGACAGCGCGTGCGTTCACGGAGATCAAGAGCAGCCGCCGCAGGGGAGGGATACCACGGTAAATAGGTTACCTATTTACCATGGTATCTCTCCCCTGGGTGCGTTTTATTTTGGTGAGCAATAATGCAGGAAAGCAGCGGGCGGGATGGCGAGCTTGTCCTGCTGCTCCAACACAAGCTACCTTAAGAGCCGGTACGATGCGGGCAATGGGTGAAGTTCGTCAGGAGTACTGCATAAAAAAACGAGTGTGTTGTCGTGGCAGTTGGTGATCAAAGAAATAAAACAAAATAAAATCAATAAATAATAATGTCATAGACTTAAAGTCATACCTTTGAAGTCATAATGCATTGCAAGTGTTATTATGGAATGTTGTGCTGTGTTTTCAAGCGCTTCAATGTGCTGCTCTGCAAGGTTTGGAGACAGCGCGTGCGTTCACGGAGATCAAGAGCAGCCGCCGCAGGGGAGGGATACCACGGTAAATAGGTTACCTATTCACCATGGTATCTCTCCCCTGGGTGCGTTTTGTTTTGTTGAGCAATAATGCAGGAAAGCAGCGAGCGGGATGGCGAGCTTGTCCTGCTGCTCCAACACAAGCTACCTTAAGAGCCGGTACGATGCGGGCAATGGGTGAAGTTCGTCAGGAGTACTGCATAAAAAAACGAGTGTGTTGTCGTGGCAGTTGGTGATCAAAGAAATAAAACAAAATAAAATCAATAAATAATAATGTCATAGACTTAAAGTCATACCTTTGAAGTCATAATGCATTGCAAGTGTTATTATGGAATGTTGTGCTGTGTTTTCAAGCGCTTCAATGTGCTGCTCTGCAAGGTTTGGAGACAGCGCGTGCGTTCACGGAGATCAAGAGCAGCCGCCGCAGGGGAGGGATACCATGGTAAATAGGTTACCTATTTACCATGGTATCTCTCCCCTGGGTGCGTTGTGTTTTGGTGAGCAATAATGCAGGAAAGCAGCGGGCGGGATGGCGAGCTTGTCCTGCTGCTCCAACACAAGCTACCTTAAGAGCCGGTACGATGCGGGCAATGGGTGATGTTCGTCAGGAGTACTGCATAAAAAAACGAGTGTGTTGTCGTGGCAGTTGGTGATCAAAGAAATAAAACAAAATAAAATCAATAAATAATAATGTCATAGACTTAAAGTCATACCTTTGAAGTCATAATGCATTGCAAGTGTTATTATCTAATGTTGTGCTGTGTTTTCAAGCGCTTCAATGTGCTGCTCTGCAAGGTTTGGAGACAGCGCGTGCGTTCACGGAGATCAAGAGCAGCCGCCGCAGGGGAGGGATACCACGGTAAATAGGTATTTACCATGGTATCTCTCCCCTGGGTGCGTTTTGTTTTGGTGAGCAATAATGCAGGAAAGCAGCGGGCGGGATGGCGAGCTTGTCCTGCTGCTCCAACACAAGCTACCTTAAGAGCCGGTAGGATGCGGGCAATGGGTGAAGTTCGTCAGGAGTACTGCATAAAAAAACGAGTGTGTTGTCGTGGCAGTTGGTGATCAAAGAAATAAAACAAAATAAAATCAATAAATAATAATGTCATAGACTTAAAGTCATACCTTTGAATTCATAATGCATTGCAAGTGTTATTATGGAATGTTGTGCTGTGTTTTCAAGCGCTTCAATGTGCTGCTCTGCAAGGTTTGGAGACAGCGCGTGCGTTCACGGAGATCAAGAGCAGCCGGAGATCAAGAGCAGCCGCCGCAGGGGAGGGATACCATGGTAAATAGGTTACCTATTTACCATGGTATCTCTCCCCTGGGTGCGTTGTGTTTTGGTGAGCAATAATGCAGGAAAGCAGCGGGCGGGATGGCGAGCTTGTCCTGCTGCTCCAACACAAGCTACCTTAAGAGCCGGTACGATGCGGGCAATGGGTGAAGTTCGTCAGGAGTACTGCATAAAAAAACGAGTGTGTTGTCGTGGCAGTTGGTGATCAAAGAAATAAAACAAAATAAAATCAATAAATAATAATGTCATAGACTTAAAGTCATACCTTTGAAGTCATAATGCATTGCAAGTGTTATTATGGAATGTTGTGCTGTGTTTTCAAGTGCTTCAATGTGCTGCTCTGCAAGGTTTGGTGACAGCGCGTGCGTTCACGGAGATCAAGAGCAGCCGCCGCAGGGGAGGGATACCATGGTAAATAGGTTACCTAAATAGGTAAAAAGGTTACCTATTTACCATGGTATCTCTCCCCTGGGTGCGTTGTGTTTTGGTGAGCAATAATGCAGGAAAGCAGCGGGCGGGATGGCGAGCTTGTCCTGCTGCTCCAACACAAGCTACCTTAAGAGCCGGTACGATGAGGGCAATGGGTGAAGTTCGTCAGGAGTACTGCATAAAAGAACGAGTGTGTTGTCGTGGCAGTTGGTGATCAAAGAAATAAAACAAAATAAAATCAATAAATAATAATGTCATAGACTTAAAGTCATACCTTTGAAGTCACAATGCATTGCAAGTGTTATTATGGAATGTTGTGCTGTGATTTCAAGCGCTTCAATGTGCTGCTCTGCAAGGTTTGGAGACAGCGCGTGCGTTCACGGAGATCAAGAGCAGCCGCCGCAGGGGAGGGATACCATGGTAAATAGGTTACCTATTTACCATGGTATCTCTCCCCTGGGTGCGTTGTGTTTTGGTGAGCAATAATGCAGGAAAGCAGCGGGCGGGATGGCGAGCTTGTCCTGCTGCTCCAACACAAGCTACCTTAAGAGCCGGTACGATGCGGGCAATGGGTGAAGTTCGTCAGGAGTACTGCATAAAAAAACGAGTGTGTTGTCGTGGCAGTTGGTGATCAAAGAAATAAAACAAAATAAAATCAATAAATAATAATGTCATAGATTTAAAGTCATACCTTTGAAGTCATAATGCATTGCAAGTGTTATTATGGAATGTTGTGCTGTGTTTTCAAGCGCTTCAATGTGCTGCTCTGCAAGGTTTGGAGACAGCGGGTGCGTTCACGGAGATCAAGAGCAGCCGGAGATCAAGAGCAGCCGCCGCAGGGGAGGGATACCACGGTAAATAGGTTACCTATTTACCATGGTATCTCTCCCCTGGGTGCGTTGTGTTTTGGTGAGCAATAATGCAGGAAAGCAGCGGGCGGGGTGGCGAGCTTGTCCTGCTGCTCCAACACAAGCTACCTTAAGAGCCGGTACGATGCGGGCAATGGGTGAAGTTCGTCAGGAGTACTGCATAAAAAAACGAGTGTGTTGTCGTGGCAGTTGGTGATCAAAGAAATAAAACAAAATAAAATCAATAAATAATAATGTCATAGACTTAAAGTCATACCTTTGAAGTCATAATGCATTGCAAGTGTTATTATGGAATGTTGTGCTGTGTTTTCAAGCGCTTCAATGTGCTGCTCTGCAAGGTTTGGAGACAGCGCTTGCGTTCACGGAGATCAAGAGCAGCCGCCGCAGGGGAGGGATACCACGGTAAATAGGTTACCTATTTACCATGGTATCTCTCCCCTGGGTGCGTTTTGTTTTGGTGAGCAATAATGCAGGAAAGCAGCGGGCGGGATGGCGAGCTTGTCCTGCTGCTCCAACACAAGCTACCTTAAGAGCCGGTACGATGCGGGCAATGGGCGAAGTTCGTCAGGATTACTGCATAAAAACACGAGTGTGTTGTCGTGGCAGTTGGTGATCAAAGAAATAAAACAAAATAAAATCAATAAATAATAATGTCATAGACTTAAAGTCATACCTTTGAAGTCATAATGCATTGCAAGTGAATTTATGGAATGTTGTGCTGTGTTTTCAAGCGCTTCAATGTGCTGCTCTGCAAGGTTTGGAGACAGCGCGTGCGTTCACGGAGATCAAGAGCAGCCGCCGCAGGGGAGGGATACCACGGTAAATAGGTTACCTAGAATAGGTTACCTATTTACCATGGTATCTCTCCCCTGGGTGCGTTTTGTTTTGGTGAGCAATAATGCAGGAAAGCAGCGGGCGGGATGGCGAGCTTGTCCTGCTGCTCCAACACAAGCTACCTTAAGAGCCGGTACGATGCGGGCAATGGGTGAAGTTCGTCAGGAGTACTGCATAAAAAAACGAGTGTGTTGTCGTGGCAGTTGGTGATCAAAGAAATAAAACAAAATAAAATCAATAAATAATAATGTCATAGACTTAAAGTCATACCTTTGAAGTCATAATGCATTGCAAGTGTTATTATGGAATGTTGTGCTGTGTTTTCAAGCGCTTAAATGTGCTGCTCTGCAAGGTTTGGAGACAGCGCGTGCGTTCACGGAGATCAAGAGCAGCCGCCGCAGGGGAGGGATACCATGGTAAATAGGTTACCTATTTACCATGGTATCTCTCCCCTGGGTGCGTTGTGTTTTGGTGAGCAATAATGCAGGAAAGCAGCGGGCGGGATGGCGAGCTTGTCCTGCTGCTCCAACACAAGCTACCTTAAGAGCCGGTACGATGCGGGCAATGGGTGAAGTTCGTCAGGAGTACTGCATAAAAAAACGAGTGTGTTGTCGTGGCAGTTGGTGATCAAAGAAATAAAACAAAATAAAATCAATAAGTAATAATGTCATAGACTTAAAGTCATACCTTTGAAGTCATAATGCATTGCAAGTGTTATTATGGAATGTTGTGCTGTTTTTTCAAGCGCTTCAATGTGCTGCTGTGCAAGGTTTGGAGACAGCGCGTGCGTTCACGGAGATCAAGAGCAGCCGGAGATCAAGAGCAGCCGCCGCAGGGGAGGGATACCATGGTAAATAGGTTACCTATTTACCATGGTATCTCTCCCCTGGGTGCGTTGTGTTTTGGTGAGCAATAATGCAGGAAAGCAGCGGGCGGGATGGCGAGCTTGTCCTGCTGCTCCAACACAAGCTACCTTAAGAGCCGGTACGATGCGGGCAATGGGTGAAGTTCGTCAGGAGTACTGCATAAAAAAACGAGTGTGTTGTCGTGGCAGTTGGTGATCAAAGAAATAAAACAAAATAAAATCAATAAGTAATAATGTCATAGACTTAAAGTCATACCTTTGAAGTCATAATGCATTGCAAGTGTTATTATGGAATGTTGTGCTGTTTTTTCAAGCGCTTCAATGTGCTGCTCTGCAAGGTTTGGAGACAGCGCGTGCGTTCACGGAGATCAAGAGCAGCCGCCGCAGGGGAGGGATACCACGGTAAATAGGTTACCTATTTACCATGGTATCTCTCCCCTGGGTGCGTTTTGTTTTGGTGAGCAATAATGCAGGAAAGCAGCGGGCGGGATGGCGAGCTTGTCCTGCTGCTCCAACACAAGCTACCTTAAGAGCCGGTACGATGCGGGCAATGGGTGAAGTTCGTCAGGAGTACTGCATAAAAAAACGAGTGTGTTGTCGTGGCAGTTGGTGATCAAAGAAATAAAACAAAATAAAATCAATAAGTAATAATGTCATAGACTTAAAGTCATACCTTTGAAGTCATAATGCATTGCAAGTGTTATTATGGAATGTTGTGCTGTTTTTTCAAGCGCTTCAATGTGCTGCTCTGCAAGGTTTGGAGACAGCGCGTGCGTTCACGGAGATCAAGAGCAGCCGCCGCAGGGGAGGGATACCACGGTAAATAGGTTACCTATTTACCATGGTATCTCTCCCCTGGGTGCGTTTTGTTTTGGTGAGCAATAATGCAGGAAAGCAGCGGGCGGGATGGCGAGCTTGTCCTGCTGCTCCAACACAAGCTACCTTAAGAGCCGGTACGATGCGGGCAATGGGTGAAGTTCGTCAGGAGTACTGCATAAAAAAACGAGTGTGTTGTCGTGGCAGTTGGTGATCAAAGAAATAAAACAAAATAAAATCAATAAATAATAATGTCATAGACTTAAAGTCATACCTTTGAAGTCATAATGCATTGCAAGTGTTATTATGGAATGTTGTGTTGTGTTTTCAAGCGCTTCAATGTGCTGCTCTGCAAGGTTTGGAGACAGCGGGTGCGTTCACGGAGATCAAGTGCAGCCGGAGATCAAGAGCAGCCGCCGCAGGGGAGGGATACCATGGTAAATAGGTTACCTATTTACCATGGTATCTCTCCCCTGGGTGCGTTTTGTTTTGGTGAGCAATAATGCAGGAAAGCAGCGGGCGGGATGGCGAGCTTGTCCTGCTGCTCCAACACAAGCTACCTTAAGAGCCGGTACGATGCGGGCAATGGGTGAAGTTCGTCAGGATTACTGCATAAAAACACGAGTGTGTTGTCGTGGCAGTTGGTGATCAAAGAAATAAAACAAAATAAAATCAATAAATAATAATGTCATAGACTTAAAGTCATACCTTTGAAGTCATAATGCATTGCAAGTGTTATTATGGAATGTTGTGCTGTGTTTTCAAGCGCTTCAATGTGCTGCTCTGCAAGGTTTGGAGACAGCGCGTGCGTTCACGGAGATCAAGAGCAGCCGGAGATCAAGAGCAGCCGCCGCAGGGGAGGGATACCATGGTAAATAGGTTACCTATTTACCATGGTATCTCTCCCCTGGGTGCGTTGTGTTTTGGTGAGCAATAATGCAGGAAAGCAGCGGGCGGGGTGGCGAGCTTGTCCTGCTGCTCCAACACAAGCTACCTTAAGAGCCGGAACGATGCGGGCAATGGGTGAAGTTCGTCAGGAGTACTGCATAAAAAAACGAGTGTGTTGTCGTGGCAGTTGGTGATCAAAGAAATAAAACAAAATAAAATCAATAAGTAATAATGTCATAGACTTAAAGTCATACCTTTGAAGTCATAATGCATTGCAAGTGTTATTATGGAATGTTGTGCTGTTTTTTCAAGCGCTTCAATGTGCTGCTCTGCAAGGTTTGGAGACAGCGCGTGCGTTCACGGAGATCAAGAGCAGCCGCCGCAGGGGAGGGATACCACGGTAAATAGGTTACCTATTTACCATGGTATCTCTCCCCTGGGTGCGTTTTGTTTTGGTGAGCAATAATGCAGGAAAGCAGCGGGCGGGATGGCGAGCTTGTCCTGCTGCTCCAACACAAGCTACCTTAAGAGCCGGTACGATGCGGGCAATGGGTGAAGTTCGTCAGGAGTACTGCATAAAAAACGAGTGTGTTGTCGTGGCAGTTGGTGATCAAAGAAATAAAACAAAATAAAATCAATAAATAATAATGTCATAGACTTAAAGTCATACCTTTGAAGTCATAATGCATTGCAAGTGTTATTATGGAATGTTGTGCTGTGTTTTCAAGCGCTTCAATGTGCTGCTCTGCAAGGTTTGGAGACAGCGGGTGCGTTCACGGAGATCAAGAGCAGCCGGAGATCAAGAGCAGCCGCCGCAGGGGAGGGATACCATGGTAAATAGGTTACCTATTTACCATGGTATCTCTCCCCTGGGTGCGTTGTGTTTTGGTGAGCAATAATGCAGGAAAGCAGCGGGCGGGATGGCGAGCTTGTCCTGCTGCTCCAACACAAGCTACCTTAAGAGCCGGTACGATGCGGGCAATGGGTGAAGTTCGTCAGGAGTACTGCATAAAAAACGAGTGTGTTGTCGTGGCAGTTGGTGATCAAAGAAATAAAACAAAATAAAATCAATAAATAATAATGTCATAGACTTAAAGTCATACCTTTGAAGTCATAATGCATTGCAAGTGTTATTATGGAATGTTGTGCTGTGTTTTCAAGCGCTTCAATGTGCTGCTCTGCAAGGTTTGGAGACAGCGGGTGCGTTCACGGAGATCAAGAGCAGCCGGAGATCAAGAGCAGCCGCCGCAGGGGAGGGATACCATGGTAAATAGGTTACCTATTTACCATGGTATCTCTCCCCTGGGTGCGTTGTGTTTTGGTGAGCAATAATGCAGGAAAGCAGCGGGCGGGATGGCGAGCTTGTCCTGCTGCTCCAACACAAGCTACCTTAAGAGCCGGTACGATGCGGGCAATGGGTGAAGTTCGTCAGGAGTATTGCATAAAAAAACGAGTGTGTTGTCGTGGCACTTGGTGATCAAAGAAATAAAACAAAATAAAATCAATAAATAATAATGTCATAGACTTAAAGTCATACCTTTGAAGTCATAATGCATTGCAAGTGTTATTATGGAATGTTGTGCTGTGTTTTCAAGCGCTTCAAAGTGCTGCTCTGCAAGGTTTGGAGACAGCGCGTGCGTTCACGGAGATCAAGAGCAGCCGGAGATCAAGAGCAGCCGCCGCAGGGGAGGGATACCATGGTAAATAGGTTACCTATTTACCATGGTATCTCTCCCCTGGGTGCGTTGTGTTTTGGTGAGCAATAATGCAGGAAAGCAGCGGGCGGGATGGCGAGCTTGTCCTGCTGCTCCAACACAAGCTACCTTAAGAGCCGGTACGATGCGGGCAATGGGTGAAGTTCGTCAGGAGTACTGCATAAAAAAACGAGTGTGTTGTCGTGGCAGTTGGTGATCAAAGAAATAAAACAAAATAAAATCAATAAGTAATAATGTCATAGACTTAAAGTCATACCTTTGAAGTCATAATGCATTGCAAGTGTTATTATGGAATGTTGTGCTGTTTTTTCAAGCGCTTCAATGTGCTGCTCTGCAAGGTTTGGAGACAGCGCGTGCGTTCACGGAGATCAAGAGCAGCCGCCGCAGGGGAGGGATACCATGGTAAATAGGTTACCTATTTACCATGGTATCTCTCCCCTGGGTGCGTTTTGTTTTGGTGAGCAATAATGCAGGAAAGCAGCGGGCGGGATGGCGAGCTTGTCCTGCTGCTCCAACACAAGCTACCTTAAGAGCCGGTACGATGCGGGCAATGGGTGAAGTTCGTCAGGAGTACTGCATAAAAAAACGAGTGTGTTGTCGTGGCAGTTGGTGATCAAAGATATAAAACAAAATAAAATCAATAAGTAATAATGTCATAGACTTAAAGTCATACCTTTGAAGTCATAATGCATTGCAAGTGTTATTATGGAATGTTGTGCTGTTTTTTCAAGCGCTTCAATGTGCTGCTCTGCAAGGTTTGGAGACAGCGCGTGCGTTCACGGAGATCAAGAGCAGCCGCCGCAGGGGAGGGATACCACGGTAAATAGGTTACCTATTTACCATGGTATCTCTCCCCTGGGTGCGTTTTGTTTTGGTGAGCAATAATGCAGGAAAGCAGCGGGCGGGATGGCGAGCTTGTCCTGCTGCTCCAACACAAGCTACCTTAAGAGCCGGTACGATGCGGGCAATGGGTGAAGTTCGTCAGGAGTACTGCATAAAAAAACGAGTGTGTTGTCGTGGCAGTTGGTGATCAAAGAAATAAAACAAAATAAAATCAATAAATAATAATGTCATAGACTTAAAGTCATACCTTTGAAGTCATAATGCATTGCAAGTGTTATTATGGAATGTTGTGCTGTGTTTTCAAGCGCTTCAACGTGCTGCTCTGCAAGGTTTGGAGACAGCGCGTGCGTTCACGGAGATCAAGAGCAGCCGCCGCAGGGGAGGGATACCACGGTAAATAGGTTACCTATTTACCATGGTATCTCTCCCCTGGGTGCGTTTTGTTTTGGTGAGCAATAATGCAGGAAAGCAGCGGGCGGGATGGCGAGCTTGCCCTGCTGCTCCAACACAAGCTACCTTAAGAGCCGGTACGATGCGGGCAATGGGTGAAGTTCGTCAGGAGTACTGCATAAAAAAACGAGTGTGTTGTCGTGGCAGTTGGTGATCAAAGAAATAAAACAAAATAAAATCAATAAATAATAATGTCATTGACTTAAAGTCATACCTTTGAAGTCATAATGCATTGCAAGTGTTATTATGGAATGTTGTGCTGTGTTTTCAAGCGCTTCAATGTGCTGCTCTGCAAGGTTTGGAGACAGCGCGTGCGTTCACGGAGATCAAGAGCAGCCGCCGCAGGGGAGGGATACCACGGTAAATAGGTTACCTATTTACCATGGTATCTCTCCCCTGGGTGCGTTTTGTTTTGGTGAGCAATAATGCAGGAAAGCAGCGGGCGGGATGGCGAGCTTGTCCTGCTGCTCCAACAAAAGCTACCTTAAGAGCCGGTACGATGCGGGCAATGGGTGAAGTTCGTCAGGAGTACTGCATAAAAAAACGAGTGTGTTGTCGTGGCAGTTGGTGATCAAAGAAATAAAACAAAATAAAATCAATAAATAATAATGTCATAGACTTAAAGTCATACCTTTGAAGTCATAATGCATTGCAAGTGTTATTATGGAATGTTGTGCTGTGTTTTCAAGCGCTTCAATGTGCTGCTCTGCAAGGTTTGGAGACAGCGCGTGCGTTCACGGAGATCAAGAGCAGCCGGAGATCAAGAGCAGCCGCCGCAGGGGAGGGATACCATGGTAAATAGGTTACCTATTTACCATGGTATCTCTCCCCTGGGTGCGTTGTGTTTTGGTGAGCAATAATGCAGGAAAGCAGCGGGCGGGATGGCGAGCTTGTCCTGCTGCTCCAACACAAGCTACCTTAAGAGCCGGTACGATGCGGGCAATGGGTGAAGTTCGTCAGGAGTACTGCATAAAAAAAGCGAGTGTGTTGTCGTGGCAGTTGGTGATCAAAGAAATAAAACAAAATAAAATCAATAAATAATAATGTCATAGACTTAAAGTCATACCTTTGAAGTCATAATGCATTGCAAGTGTTATTATGGAATGTTGTGCTGTGTTTTCAAGCGCTTCAATGTGCTGCTCTGCAAGGTTTGGAGACAGCGCGTGCGCTCACGGAGATCAAGAGCAGCCGCCGCAGGGGAGGGATACCATGGTAAATAGGTTACCTATTTACCATGGTATCTCTCCCCTGGGTGCGTTGTGTTTTGGTGAGCAATAATGCAGGAAAGCAGCGGGCGGGATGGCGAGCTTGTCCTGCTGCTCCAACACAAGCTACCTTAAGAGCCGGTACGATGCGGGCAATGGGTGAAGTTCGTCAGGAGTACTGCATAAAAAAACGCGTGTGTTGTCGTGGCAGTTGGTGATCAAAGAAATAAAACAAAATAAAATCAATAAATAATAATGTCATAGAATTAAAGTCATACCTTTGAAGTCATAATGCATTGCAAGTGTTATTATGGAATGTTGTGCTGTGTTTTCAAGCGCTTCAATGTGCTGCTCTGCAAGGTTTGGAGACAGCGGGTGCGTTCACGGAGATCAAGAGCAGCCGGAGATCAAGAGCAGCCGCCGCAGGGGAGGGATACCACGGTAAATAGGTTACCTATTTACCATGGTATCTCTCCCCTTGGTGCGTTTTGTTTTGGTGAGCAATAATGCAGGAAAGCAGCGGGCGGGATGGCGAGCTTGTCCTGCTGCTCCAACACAAGCTACCTTAAGAGCCGGTACGATGCGGGCAATGGGTGAAGTTCGTCAGGAGTACTGCATAAAAAAACGAGTGTGTTGTCGTGGCAGTTGGTGATCAAAGAAATAAAACAAAATAAAATCAATAAATAATAATGTCATTGACTTAAAGTCATACCTTTGAAGTCATAATGCATTGCAAGTGTTATTATGGAATGTTGTGCTGTGTTTTCAAGCGCTTCAACGTGCTGCTCTGCAAGGTTTGGAGACAGCGCGTGCGTTCACGGAGATCAAGAGCAGCCGCCGCAGGGGAGGGATACCACGGTAAATAGGTTACCTATTTACCATGGTATCTCTCCCCTGGGTGCGTTTTGTTTTGGTGAGCAATAATGCAGGAAAGCAGCGGGCGGGATGGCGAGCTTGTCCTGCTGCTGCAACACAAGCTACCTTAAGAGCCGGTACGATACGGGCAATGGGTGAAGTTCGTCAGGAGTACTGCATAAAAAAACGAGTGTGTTGTCGTGGCAGTTGGTGATCAAAGAAATAAAACAAAATAAAATCAATAAATAATAATGTCATAGACTTAAAGTCATACCTTTGAAGTCATAATGCATTGCAAGTGTTATTATGGAATGTTGTGCTGTGTTTTCAAGCGCTTCAATGTGCTGCTCTGCAAGGTTTGGAGACAGCGTGCGTTCACGGAGATCAAGAGCAGCCGCAAAAGGGGAGGGATACCATGGTAAATAGGTTACCTATTTACCATGGTATCTCTCCCCTGGGTGCGTTGTGTTTTGGTGAGCAATAATGCAGGAAAGCAGCGGGCGGGGTGGCGAGCTTGTCCTGCTGCTCCAACACAAGCTACCTTAAGAGCCGGTACGATGCGGGCAATGGGTGAAGTTCGTCAGGAGTACTGCATAAAAAAACGAGTGTGTTGTCGTGGCAGTTGGTGATCAAAGAAATAAAACAAAATAAAATAAATAAATAATAATGTCATAGACTTAAAGTCATACCTTTGAAGTCATAATGCATTGCAAGTGTTATTATGGAATGTTGTGCTGTGTTTTCAAGCGCTTCAATGTGCTGCTCTGCAAGGTTTGGAGACAGCGCGTGCGTTCACGGAGATCAAGAGCAGCCGCCGCAGGGGAGGGATACCATGGTAAATAGGTTACCTATTTACCATGGTATCTCTCCCCTGGGTGCGTTGTGTTTTGGTGAGCAATAATGCAGGAAAGCAGCGGGCGGGATGGCGAGCTTGTCCTGCTGCTCCAACACAAGCTACCTTAAGAGCCGGTATGATGCGGGCAATGGGTGAAGTTCGTCAGGAGTACTGCATAAAAAAACGAGTGTGTTGTCGTGGCAGTTGGTGATCAAAGAAATAAAACAAAATAAAATCAATAAATAATAATGTCATAGACTTAAAGTCATACCTTTGAAGTCATAATGCATTGCAAGTGTTATTATGGAATGTTGTGCTGTGTTTTCAAGCGCTTCAATGTGCTGCTCTGCAAGGTTTGGAGACAGCGCGTGCGTTCACGGAGATCAAGAGCAGCCGCCGCAGGGGAGGGATACCATGGTAAATAGGTTACCTATTTACCATGGTATCTCTCCCCTGGGTGCGTTGTGTTTTGGTGAGCAATAATGCAGGAAAGCAGCGGGCGGGATGGCGAGCTTGTCCTGCTGCTCCAACACAAGCTACCTTAAGAGCCGGTAGGATGCGGGCAATGGGTGAAGTTCGTCAGGAGTACTGCATAAAAAAACGAGTGTGTTGTCGTGGCAGTTGGTGATCAAAGAAATAAAACAAAATAAAATCAATAAATAATAATGTCATAGACTTAAAGTCATACCTTTGAAGTCATAATGCATTGCAAGTGTTATTATGGAATGTTGTGCTGTGTTTTCAAGCGCTTCAATGTGCTGCTCTGCAAGGTTTGGAGACAGCGCGTGCGTTCACGGAGATCAAGAGCAGCCGCCGCAGGGGAGGGATACCATGGTAAATAGGTTACCTATTTACCATGGTATCTCTCCCCTGGGTGCGTTGTGTTTTGGTGAGCAATAATGCAGGAAAGCAGCGGGCGGGATGGCGAGCTTGTCCTGCTGCTCCAACACAAGCTACCTTAAGAGCCGGTACGATGCGGGCAATGGGTGAAGTTCGTCAGGAGTACTGCATAAAAAAACGCGTGTGTTGTCGTGGCAGTTGGTGATCAAAGAAATAAAACAAAATAAAATCAATAAATAATAATGTCATAGACTTAAAGTCATACCTTTGAAGTCATAATGCATTGCAAGTGTTATTATGGAATGTTGTGCTGTTTTTTCAAGCGCTTCAATGTGCTGCTCTGCAAGGTTTGGAGACAGCGCGTGCGTTCACGGAGATCAAGAGCAGCCGCCGCAGGGGAGGGATACCATGGTAAATAGGTTACCTATTTACCATGGTATGTCTCCCCTGGGTGCGTTGTGTTTTGGTGAGCAATAATGCAGGAAAGCAGCGGGCGGGATGGCGAGCTTGTCCTGCTGCTCCAACACAAGCTACCTTAAGAGCCGGTACGATGCGGGCAATGGGTGAAGTTCGTCAGGAGTACTGCATAAAAAAACGAGTGTGTTGTCGTGGCAGTTGGTGATCAAAGAAATAAAACAAAATAAAATCAATAAATAATAATGTCATAGACTTAAAGTCATACCTTTGAAGTCATAATGCATTGCAAGTGTTATTATGGAATGTTGTGCTGTGTTTTCAAGCGCTTCAATGTGCTGCTCTGCAAGGTTTGGAGACAGCGCGTGCGTTCACGGAGATCAAGAGCAGCCGCCGCAGGGGAGGGATACCACGGTAAATAGGTTACCTATTTACCATGGTATCTCTCCCCTGGGTGCGTTGTATTTTGGTGAGCAATAATGCAGGAAAGCAGCGGGCGGGATGGCGAGCTTGTCCTGCTGCTCCAACACAAGCTACCTTAAGAGCCGGTACGATGCGGGCAATGGGTGAAGTTCGTCAGGAGTACTGCATAAAAAAACGAGTGTGTTGTCGTGGCAGTTGGTGATCAAAGAAATAAAACAAAATAAAATCAATAAATAATAATGTCATAGACTTAAAGTCATACCTTTGAAGTCATAATGCATTGCAAGTGTTATTATGGAATGTTGTGCTGTGTTTTCAAGCGCTTCAATGTGCTGCTCTTCAAGGTTTGGAGACAGCGCGTGCGTTCACGGAGATCAAGAGCAGCCGCCGCAGGGGAGGGATACCATGGTAAATAGGTTACCTATTTACCATGGTATCTCTCCCCTGGGTGCGTTGTGTTTTGGTGAGCAATAATGCAGGAAAGCAGCGGGCGGGATGGCGAGCTTGTCCTGCTGCTCCAACACAAGCTACCTTAAGAGCCGGTACGATGCGGGCAATGGGTGAAGTTCGTCAGGAGTACTGCATAAAAAAACGAGTGTGTTGTCGTGGCAGTTGGTGATCAAAGAAATAAAACAAAATAAAATCAATAAATAATAATGTCATAGACTTAAAGTCATACCTTTGAAGTCATAATGCATTGCAAGTGTTATTATGGAATGTTGTGCTGTGTTTTCAAGCGCTTCAATGTGCTGCTCTGCAAGGTTTGGAGACAGCGCGTGCGTTCACGGAGATCAAGAGCAGCCGCCGCAGGGGAGGGATACCATGGTAAATAGGTTACCTATTTACCATGGTATCTCTCCCCTGGGTGCGTTGTGTTTTGGTGAGCAATAATGCAGGAAAGCAGCGGGCGGGATGGCGAGCTTGTCCTGCTGCTCCAACACAAGCTACCCCAACACAAGCTACCTTAAGAGCCGGTACGATGCGGGCAATGGGTGAAGTTCGTCAGGAGTACTGCATAAAAAAACGAGTGTGTTGTCGTGGCAGTTGGTGATCAAAGAAATAAAACAAAATAAAATCAATAAATAATAATGTCATAGACTTAAAGTCATACCTTTGAAGTCATAATGCATTGCAAGTGTTATTATGGAATGTTGTGCTGTGTTTTCAAGCGCTTCAATGTGCTGCTCTGCAAGGTTTGGAGACAGCGCGTGCGTTCACGGAGATCAAGAGCAGCCGCCGCAGGGGAGGGATACCATGGTAAATAGGTTACCTATTTACCATGGTATCTCTCCCCTGGGTGCGTTGTGTTTTGGTGAGCAATAATGCAGGAAAGCAGCGGGCGGGATGGCGAGCTTGTCCTGCTGCTCCAACACAAGCTACCTTAAGAGCCGGTACGATGCGGGCAATGGGTGAAGTTCGTCAGGAGTACTGCATAAAAAAACGAGTGTGTTGTCGTGGCAGTTGGTGATCAAAGAAATAAAACAAAATAAAATCAATAAATAATAATGTCATAGACTTAAAGTCATACCTTTGAAGTCATAATGCATTGCAAGTGTTATTATGGAATGTTGTGCTGTGTTTTCAAGCGCTTCAATGTGCTGCTCTGCAAGGTTTGGAGACAGCGCGTGCGTTCACGGAGATCAAGAGCAGCCGCCGCAGGGGAGGGATACCATGGTAAATAGGTTACCTATTTACCATGGTATCTCTCCCCTGGGTGCGTTGTGTTTTGGTGAGCAATAATGCAGGAAAGCAGCGGGCGGGATGGCGAGCTTGTCCTGCTGCTCCAACACAAGCTACCTTAAGAGCCGGTACGATGCGGGCAATGGGTGAAGTTCGTCAGGAGTACTGCATAAAAAAACGAGTGTGTTGTCGTGGCAGTTGGTGATCAAAGAAATAAAACAAAATAAAATCAATAAATAATAATGTCATAGACTTAAAGTCATACCTTTGAAGTCATAATGCATTGCAAGTGTTATTATGGAATGTTGTGCTGTGTTTTCAAGCGCTTCAATGTGCTGCTCTGCAAGGTTTGGAGACAGCGCGTGCGTTCACGGAGATCAAGAGCAGCCGCCGCAGGGGAGGGATACCACGGTAAATAGGTTACCTATTTACCATGGTATCTCTCCCCTGGGTGCGTTGTGTTTTGGTGAGCAATAATGCAGGAAAGCAGCGGGCGGGATGGCGAGCTTGTCCTGCTGCTCCAACACAAGCTACCTTAAGAGCCGGTACGATGCGGGCAATGGGTGAAGTTCGTCAGGAGTACTGCATAAAAAAACGAGTGTGTTGTCGTGGCAGTTGGTGATCAAAGAAATAAAACAAAATAAAATCAATAAATAATAATGTCATAGACTTAAAGTCATACCTTTGAAGTCATAATGCATTGCAAGTGTTATTATGGAATGTTGTGCTGTGTTTTCAAGCGCTTCAATGTGCTGCTCTGCAAGGTTTGGAGACAGCGCGTGCGTTCACGGAGATCAAGAGCAGCCGCCGCAGGGGAGGGATACCATGGTAAATAGGTTACCTATTTACCATGGTATCTCTCCCCTGGGTGCGTTGTGTTTTGGTGAGCAATAATGCAGGAAAGCAGCGGGCGGGATGGCGAGCTTGTCCTGCTGCTCCAACACAAGCTACCTTAAGAGCCGGTACGATGCGGGCAATGGGTGAAGTTCGTCAGGAGTACTGCATAAAAAAACGCGTGTGTTGTCGTGGCAGTTGGTGATCAAAGAAATAAAACAAAATAAAATCAATAAATAATAATGTCATAGACTTAAAGTCATACCTTTGAAGTCATAATGCATTGCAAGTGTTATTATGGAATGTTGTGCTGTGTTTTCAAGCGCTTCAATGTGCTGCTCTGCAAGGTTTGGAGACAGCGCGTGCGTTCACGGAGATCAAGAGCAGCCGCCGCAGGGGAGGGATACCACGGTAAATAGGTTACCTATTTACCATGGTATCTCTCCCCTGGGTGCGTTTTGTTTTGGTGAGCAATAATGCAGGAAAGCAGCGGGCGGGATGGCGAGCTTGTCCTGCTGCTCCAACACAAGCTACCTTAAGAGCCGGTACGATGCGGGCAATGGGTGAAGTTCGTCAGGAGTACTGCATAAAAAAACGAGTGTGTTGTCGTGGCAGTTGGTGATCAAAGAAATAAAACAAAATAAAATCAATAAATAATAATGTCATAGACTTAAAGTCATACCTTTGAAGTCATAATGCATTGCAAGTGTTATTATGGAATGTTGTGCTGTGTTTTCAAGCGCTTCAATGTGCTGCTCTGTAAGGTTTGGAGACAGCGCGTGCGTTCACGGAGATCAAGAGCAGCCGGAGATCAAGAGCAGCCGCCGCAGGGGAGGGATACCATGGTAAATAGGTTACCTATTTACCATGGTATCTCTCCCCTGGGTGCGTTGTGTTTTGGTGAGCAATAATGCAGGAAAGCAGCGGGCGGGATGGCGAGCTTGTCCTGCTGCTCCAACACAAGCTACCTTAAGAGCCGGTACGATGCGGGCAATGGGTGAAGTTCGTCAGGAGTACTGCATAAAAAAACGAGTGTGTTGTCGTGGCAGTTGGTGATCAAAGAAATAAAACAAAATAAAATCAATAAATAATAATGTCATAGACTTAAAGTCATACCTTTGAAGTCATAATGCATTGCAAGTGTTATTATGGAATGTTGTGCTGTGTTTTCAAGCGCTTCAATGTGCTGCTCTGCAAGGTTTGGAGACAGCGCGTGCGTTCACGGAGATCAAGAGCAGCCGCCGCAGGGGAGGGATACCATGGTAAATAGGTTACCTATTTACCATGGTATCTCTCCCCTGGGTGCGTTGTGTTTTGGTGAGCAATAATGCAGGAAAGCAGCGGGCGGGATGGCGAGCTTGTCCTGCTGCTCCAACACAAGCTACCTTAAGAGCCGGTACGATGCGGGCAATGGGTGAAGTTCGTCAGGAGTACTGCATAAAAAAACGAGTGTGTTGTCGTGGCAGTTGGTGATCAAAGAAATAAAACAAAATAAAATCAATAAATAATAATGTCATAGACTTAAAGTCATACCTTTGAAGTCATAATGCATTGCAAGTGTTATTATGGAATGTTGTGCTGTGTTTTCAAGCGCTTCAATGTGCTGCTCTGCAAGGTTTGGAGACAGCGCGTGCGTTCACGGAGATCAAGAGCAGCCGCCGCAGGGGAGGGATACCATGGTAAATAGGTTACCTATTTACCATGGTATCTCTCCCCTGGGTGCGTTGTGTTTTGGTGAGCAATAATGCAGGAAAGCAGCGGGCGGGATGGCGAGCTTGTCCTGCTGCTCCAACACAAGCTACCTTAAGAGCCGGTACGATGCGGGCAATGGGTGAAGTTCGTCAGGAGTACTGCATAAAAAAACGAGTGTGTTGTCGTGGCAGTTGGTGATCAAAGAAATAAAACAAAATAAAATCAATAAATAATAATGTCATAGACTTAAAGTCATACCTTTGAAGTCATAATGCATTGCAAGTGTTATTATGGAATGTTGTGCTGTGTTTTCAAGCGCTTCAATGTGCTGCTCTGCAAGGTTTGGAGACAGCGCGTGCGTTCACGGAGATCAAGAGCAGCCGCCGCAGGGGAGGGATACCATGGTAAATAGGTTACCTATTTACCATGGTATCTCTCCCCTGGGTGCGTTGTGTTTTGGTGAGCAATAATGCAGGAAAGCAGCGGGCGGGATGGCGAGCTTGTCCTGCTGCTCCATCACAAGCTACCTTAAGAGCCGGTACGATGCGGGCAATGGGTGAAGTTCGTCAGGAGTACTGCATAAAAAAACGAGTGTGTTGTCGTGGCAGTTGGTGATCAAAGAAATAAAACAAAATAAAATCAATAAATAATAATGTCATAGACTTAAAGTCATACCTTTGAAGTCATAATGCATTGCAAGTGTTATTATGGAATGTTGTGCTGTGTTTTCAAGCGCTTCAATGTGCTGCTCTGCAAGGTTTGGAGACAGCACGTGCGTTCACGGAGATCAAGAGCAGCCGCCGCAGGGGAGGGATACCACGGTAAACAGGTTCCTATTTACCATGGTATCTCTCCCCTGGGTGCGTTTTGTTTTGGTGAGCAATAATGCAGGAAAGCAGCGGGCGGGATGGCGAGCTTGTCCTGCTGCTCCAACACAAGCTACCTTAAGAGCCGGTACGATGCGGGCAATGGGTGAAGTTCGTCAGGAGTACTGCATAAAAAAACGAGTGTGTTGTCGTGGCAGTTGGTGATCAAAGAAATAAAACAAAATAAAATCAATAAATAATAATGTCATAGACTTAAAGTCATACCTTTGAAGTCATAATGCATTGCAAGTGTTATTATGGAATGTTGTGCTGTGTTTTCAAGCGCTTCAATGTGCTGCTCTGTAAGGTTTGGAGACAGCGCGTGCGTTCACGGAGATCAAGAGCAGCCGGAGATCAAGAGCAGCCGCCGCAGGGGAGGGATACCATGGTAAATAGGTTACCTATTTACCATGGTATCTCTCCCCTGGGTGCGTTGTATTTTGGTGAGCAATAATGCAGGAAAGCAGCGGGCGGGATGGCGAGCTTGTCCTGCTGCTCCAACACAAGCTACCTTAAGAGCCGGTACGATGCGGGCAATGGGTGAAGTTCGTCAGGAGTACTGCATAAAAAAACGAGTGTGTTGTCGTGGCAGTTGGTGATCAAAGAAATAAAACAAAATAAAATCAATAAATAATAATGTCATAGACTTAAAGTCATACCTTTGAAGTCATAATGCATTGCAAGTGTTATTATGGAATGTTGTGCTGTGTTTTCAAGCGCTTCAATGTGCTGCTCTGCAAGGTTTGGAGACAGCGCGTGCGTTCACGGAGATCAAGAGCAGCCGCCGCAGGGGAGGGATACCATGGTAAATAGGTTACCTATTTACCATGGTATCTCTCCCCTGGTGCGTTGTGTTTTGGTGAGCAATAATGCAGGAAAGCAGCGGGCGGGATGGCGAGCTTGTCCTGCTGCTCCAACACAAGCTACCTTAAGAGCCGGTACGATGCGGGCAATGGGTGAAGTTCGTCAGGAGTACTGCATAAAAAAACGAGTGTGTTGTCGTGGCAGTTGGTGATCAAAGAAATAAAACAAAATAAAATCAATAAATAATAATGTCATAGACTTAAAGTCATACCTTTGAAGTCATAATGCATTGCAAGTGTTATTATGGAATGTTGTGCTGTGTTTTCAAGCGCTTCAATGTGCTGCTCTTCAAGGTTTGGAGACAGCGCGTGCGTTCACGGAGATCAAGAGCAGCCGCCGCAGGGGAGGGATACCATGGTAAATAGGTTACCTATTTACCATGGTATCTCTCCCCTGGGTGCGTTGTGTTTTGGTGAGCAATAATGCAGGAAAGCAGCGGGCGGGATGGCGAGCTTGTCCTGCTGCTCCAACACAAGCTACCTTAAGAGCCGGTACGATGCGGGCAATGGGTGAAGTTCGTCAGGAGAACTGCATAAAAAAAACGAGTGTGTTGTCGTGGCAGTTGGTGATCAAAGAAATAAAACAAAATAAAATCAATAAATAATAATGTCATAGACTTAAAGTCATACCTTTGAAGTCATAATGCATTGCAAGTGTTATTATGGAATGTTGTGCTGTGTTTTCAAGCGCTTCAATGTGCTGCTCTGCAAGGTTTGGAGACAGCGCGTGCGTTCACGGAGATCAAGAGCAGCCGCCGCAGGGGAGGGATACCATGGTAAATAGGTTACCTATTTACCATGGTATCTCTCCCCTGGGTGCGTTGTGTTTTGGTGAGCAATAATGCAGGAAAGCAGCGGGCGGGATGGCGAGCTTGTCCTGCTGCTCCAACACAAGCTACCTTAAGAGCCGGTACGATGCGGGCAATGGGTGAAGTTCGTCAGGAGTACTGCATAAAAAAACGAGTGTGTTGTCGTGGCAGTTGGTGATCAAAGAAATAAAACAAAATAAAATCAATAAATAATAATGTCATAGACTTAAAGTCATACCTTTGAAGTCATAATGCATTGCAAGTGTTATTATGGAATGTTGTGCTGTGTTTTCAAGCGCTTCAATGTGCTGCTCTGCAAGGTTTGGAGACAGCGCGTGCGTTCACGGAGATCAAGAGCAGCCGCCGCAGGGGAGGGATACCATGGTAAATAGGTTACCTATTTACCATGGTATCTCTCCCCTGGGTGCGTTGTGTTTTGGTGAGCAATAATGCAGGAAAGCAGCGGGCGGGATGGCGAGCTTGTCCTGCTGCTCCAACACAAGCTACCTTAAGAGCCGGTACGATGCGGGCAATGGGTGAAGTTCGTCAGGAGTACTGCATAAAAAAACGAGTGTGTTGTCGTGGCAGTTGGTGATCAAAGAAATAAAACAAAATAAAATCAATAAATAATAATGTCATAGACTTAAAGTCATACCTTTGAAGTCATAATGCATTGCAAGTGTTATTATGGAATGTTGTGCTGTGTTTTCAAGCGCTTCAATGTGCTGCTCTGCAAGGTTTGGAGACAGCGCGTGCGTTCACGGAGATCAAGAGCAGCCGCCGCAGGGGAGGGATACCATGGTAAATAGGTTACCTATTTACCATGGTATCTCTCCCCTGGGTGCGTTGTGTTTTGGTGAGCAATAATGCAGGAAAGCAGCGGGCGGGATGGCGAGCTTGTCCTGCTGCTCCAACACAAGCTACCTTAAGAGCCGGTACGATGCGGGCAATGGGTGAAGTTCGTCAGGAGTACTGCATAAAAAAACGCGTGTGTTGTCGTGGCAGTTGGTGATCAAAGAAATAAAACAAAATAAAATCAATAAATAATAATGTCATAGACTTAAAGTCATACCTTTGAAGTCATAATGCATTGCAAGTGTTATTATGGAATGTTGTGCTGTGTTTTCAAGCGCTTCAATGTGCTGCTCTGCAAGGTTTGGAGACAGCGCGTGCGTTCACGGAGATCAAGAGCAGCCGCCGCAGGGGAGGGATACCATGGTAAATAGGTTACCTATTTACCATGGTATCTCTCCCCTGGGTGCGTTGTGTTTTGGTGAGCAATAATGCAGGAAAGCAGCGGGCGGGATGGCGAGCTTGTCCTGCTGCTCCATCACAAGCTACCTTAAGAGCCGGTACGATGCGGGCAATGGGTGAAGTTCGTCAGGAGTACTGCATAAAAAAACGCGTGTGTTGTCGTGGCAGTTGGTGATCAAAGAAATAAAACAAAATAAAATCAATAAATAATAATGTCATAGACTTAAAGTCATACCTTTGAAGTCATAATGCATTGCACGTGTTATTATGGAATGTTGTGCTGTGTTTTCAAGCGCTTCAATGTGCTGCTCTGCAAGGTTTGGAGACAGCGCGTGCGTTCACGGAGATCAAGAGCAGCCGCCGCAGGGGAGGGATACCACGGTAAATAGGTTACCTATTTACCATGGTATCTCTCCCCTGGGTGCGTTTTGTTTTGGTGAGCAATAATGCAGGAAAGCAGCGGGCGGGATGGCGAGCTTGTCCTGCTGCTCCAACACAAGCTACCTTAAGAGCCGGTACGATGCGGGCAATGGGTGAAGTTCGTCAGGAGTACTGCATAAAAAAACGAGTGTGTTGTCGTGGCAGTTGGTGATCAAAGAAATAAAACAAAATAAAATCAATAAATAATAATGTCATAGACTTAAAGTCATACCTTTGAAGTCATAATGCATTGCAAGTGTTATTATGGAATGTTGTGCTGTGTTTTCAAGCGCTTCAATGTGCTGCTCTGTAAGGTTTGGAGACAGCGCGTGCGTTCACGGAGATCAAGAGCAGCCGGAGATCAAGAGCAGCCGCCGCAGGGGAGGGATACCATGGTAAATAGGTTACCTATTTACCATGGTATCTCTCCCCTGGGTGCGTTGTATTTTGGTGAGCAATAATGCAGGAAAGCAGCGGGCGGGATGGCGAGCTTGTCCTGCTGCTCCAACACAAGCTACCTTAAGAGCCGGTACGATGCGGGCAATGGGTGAAGTTCGTCAGGAGTACTGCATAAAAAAACGAGTGTGTTGTCGTGGCAGTTGGTGATCAAAGAAATAAAACAAAATAAAATCAATAAATAATAATGTCATAGACTTAAAGTCATACCTTTGAAGTCATAATGCATTGCAAGTGTTATTATGGAATGTTGTGCTGTGTTTTCAAGCGCTTCAATGTGCTGCTCTGCAAGGTTTGGAGACAGCGCGTGCGTTCACGGAGATCAAGAGCAGCCGCCGCAGGGCAGGGATACCATGGTAAATAGGTTACCTATTTACCATGGTATCTCTCCCCTGGGTGCGTTGTGTTTTGGTGAGCAATAATGCAGGAAAGCAGCGGGCGGGATGGCGAGCTTGTCCTGCTGCTCCAACACAAGCTACCTTAAGAGCCGGTACGATGCGGGCAATGGGTGAAGTTCGTCAGGAGTACTGCATAAAAAAACGAGTGTGTTGTCGTGGCAGTTGGTGATCAAAGAAATAAAACAAAATAAAATCAATAAATAATAATGTCATAGACTTAAAGTCATACCTTTGAAGTCATAATGCATTGCAAGTGTTATTATGGAATGTTGTGCTGTGTTTTCAAGCGCTTCAATGTGCTGCTCTGCAAGGTTTGGAGACAGCGCGTGCGTTCACGGAGATCAAGAGCAGCCGCCGCAGGGGAGGGATACCATGGTAAATAGGTTACCTATTTACCATGGTATCTCTCCCCTGGGTGCGTTGTGTTTTGGTGAGCAATAATGCAGGAAAGCAGCGGGCGGGATGGCGAGCTTGTCCTGCTGCTCCAACACAAGCTACCTTAAGAGCCGGTACGATGCGGGCAATGGGTGAAGTTCGTCAGGAGTACTGCATAAAAAAACGAGTGTGTTGTCGTGGCAGTTGGTGATCAAAGAAATAAAACAAAATAAAATCAATAAATAATAATGTCATAGACTTAAAGTCATACCTTTGAAGTCATAATGCATTGCAAGTGTTATTATGGAATGTTGTGCTGTGTTTTCAAGCGCTTCAATGTGCTGCTCTGCAAGGTTTGGAGACAGCGCGTGCGTTCACGGAGATCAAGAGCAGCCGCCGCAGGGGAGGGATACCATGGTAAATAGGTTACCTATTTACCATGGTATCTCTCCCCTGGGTGCGTTGTGTTTTGGTGAGCAATAATGCAGGAAATCAGCGGGCGGGATGGCGAGCTTGTCCTGCTGCTCCATCACAAGCTACCTTAAGAGCCGGTACGATGCGGGCAATGGGTGAAGTTCGTCAGGAGTACTGCATAAAAAAACGAGTGTGTTGTCGTGGCAGTTGGTGATCAAAGAAATAAAACAAAATAAAATCAATAAATAATAATGTCATAGACTTAAAGTCATACCTTTGAAGTCATAATGCATTGCAAGTGTTATTATGGAATGTTGTGCTGTGTTTTCAAGCGCTTCAATGTGCTGCTCTGCAAGGTTTGGAGACAGCGCGTGCGTTCACGGAGATCAAGAGCAGCCGCCGCAGGGGAGGGATACCACGGTAAATAGGTTACCTATTTACCATGGTATCTCTCCCCTGGGTGCGTTTTGTTTTGGTGAGCAATAATGCAGGAAAGCAGCGGGCGGGATGGCGAGCTTGTCCTGCTGCTCCAACACAAGCTACCTTAAGAGCCGGTACGATGCGGGCAATGGGTGAAGTTCGTCAGGAGTACTGCATAAAAAAACGAGTGTGTTGTCGTGGCAGTTGGTGATCAAAGAAATAAAACAAAATAAAATCAATAAATAATAATGTCATAGACTTAAAGTCATACCTTTGAAGTCATAATGCATTGCAAGTGTTATTATGGAATGTTGTGCTGTGTTTTCAAGCGCTTCAATGTGCTGCTCTGTAAGGTTTGGAGACAGCGCGTGCGTTCACGGAGATCAAGAGCAGCCGGAGATCAAGAGCAGCCGCCGCAGGGGAGGGATACCATGGTATCTCTCCCCTGGGTGCGTTGTATTTTGGTGAGCAATAATGCAGGAAAGCAGCGGGCGGGATGGCGAGCTTGTCCTGCTGCTCCAACACAAGCTACCTTAAGAGCCGGTACGATGCGGGCAATGGGTGAAGTTCGTCAGGAGTACTGCATAAAAAAACGAGTGTGTTGTCGTGGCAGTTGGTGATCAAAGAAATAAAACAAAATAAAATCAATAAATAATAATGTCATAGACTTAAAGTCATACATTTGAAGTCATAATGCATTGCAAGTGTTATTATGGAATGTTGTGCTGTGTTTTCAAGCGCTTCAATGTGCTGCTCTGCAAGGTTTGGAGACAGCGTGTGCGTTCACGGAGATCAAGAGCAGCCGCCGCAGGGGAGGGATACCACGGTAAATAGGTTACCTATTTACCATGGTATCTCTCCCCTGGGTGCGTTTTGTTTTGGTGAGCAATAATGCAGGAAAGCAGCGGGCGGGATGGCGAGCTTGTCCTGCTGCTCCAACACAAGCTACCTTAAGAGCCGGTACGATGCGGGCAATGGGTGATGTTCGTCAGGAGTACTGCATAAAAAAACGAGTGTGTTGTCGTGGCAGTTGGTGATCAAAGAAATAAAACAAAATAAAATCAATAAATAATAATGTCATAGACTTAAAGTCATACCTTTGAAGTCATAATGCATTGCAAGTGTTATTATCTAATGTTGTGCTGTGTTTTCAAGCGCTTCAATGTGCTGCTCTGCAAGGTTTGGAGACAGCGCGTGCGTTCACGGAGATCAAGAGCAGCCGCCGCAGGGGAGGGATACCACGGTAAATAGGTTACCTATTTACCATGGTATCTCTCCCCTGGGTGCGTTTTGTTTTGGTGAGCAATAATGCAGGAAAGCAGTGGGCGGGATGGCGAGCTTGTCCTGCTGCTCCAACACAAGCTACCTTAAGAGCCGGTACGATGCGGGCAATGGGTGAAGTTCGTCAGGAGTACTGCATAAAAAAACGAGTGTGTTGTCGTGGCAGTTGGTGATCAAAGAAATAAAACAAAATAAAATCAATAAATAATAATGTCATAGACTTTAAGTCATACCTTTGAAGTCATAATGCATTGCAAGTGTTATTATGGAATGTTGTGCTGTGTTTTCAAGCGCTTCAATGTGCTGCTCTGCAAGGTTTGGAGACAGCGCGTGCGTTCACGGAGATCAAGAGCAGCCGCCGCAGGGGAGGGATACCACGGTAAATAGGTTACCTATTTACCATGGTATCTCTCCCCTGGGTGCGTTTTGTTTTGGTGAGCAATAATGCAGGAAAGCAGCGGGCGGGATGGCGAGCTTGTCCTGCTGCTCCAACACAAGCTACCTTAAGAGCCGGTACGATGCGGGCAATGGGTGAAGTTCGTCAGGAGTACTGCATAAAAAAACGAGTGTGTTGTCGTGGCAGTTGGTGATCAAAGAAATAAAACAAAATAAAATCAATAAATAATAATGTCATAGACTTAAAGTCATACCTTTGAAGTCATAATGCATTGCAAGTGTTATTATGGAATGTTGTGCTGTGTTTTCAAGCGCTTAAATGTGCTGCTCTGCAAGGTTTGGAGACAGCGCGTGCGTTCACGGAGATCAAGAGCAGCCGCCGCAGGGCAGGGATACCATGGTAAATAGGTTACCTATTTACCATGGTATCTCTCCCCTGGGTGCGTTGTGTTTTGGTGAGCAATAATGCAGGAAAGCAGCGGGCGGGGTGGCGAGCTTGTCCTGCTGCTCCAACACAAGCTACCTTAAGAGCCGGTACGATGCGGGCAATGGGTGAAGTTCGTCAGGAGTACTGCATAAAAAAACGAGTGTGTTGTCGTGGCAGTTGGTGATCAAAGAAATAAAACAAAATAAAATCAATAAATAATAATGTCATAGACTTAAAGTCATACCTTTGAAGTCATAATGCATTGCAAGTGTTATTATGGAATGTTGTGCTGTGTTTTCAAGCGCTTCAATGTGCTGCTCTGCAAGGTTTGGAGACAGCGCGTGCGTTCACGGAGATCAAGAGCAGCCGCCGCAGGGGAGGGATACCATGGTAAATAGGTTACCTATTTACCATGGTATCTCTCCCCTGGGTGCGTTGTGTTTTGGTGAGCAATAATGCAGGAAAGCAGCGGGCGGGGTGGCGAGCTTGTCCTGCTGCTCCAACACAAGCTACCTTAAGAGCCGGTACGATGCGGGCAATGGGTGAAGTTCGTCAGGAGTACTGCATAAAAAAACGAGTGTGTTGTCGTGGCAGTTGGTGATCAAAAAAATAAAACAAAATAAAATAAATAAATAATAATGTCATAGACTTAAAGTCATACCTTTGAAGTCATAATGCATTGCAAGTGTTATTATGGAATGTTGTGCTGTGTTTTCAAGCGCTTCAATGTGCTGCTCTGCAAGGTTTGGAGACAGCGTGTGCGTTCACGGAGATCAAGAGCAGCCGCCGCAGGGGAGGGATACCACGGTAAATAGGTTACCTATTTACCATGGTATCTCTCCCCTGGGTGCGTTTTGTTTTGGTGAGCAATAATGCAGGAAAGCAGCGGGCGGGATGGCGAGCTTGTCCTGCTGCTCCAACACAAGCTACCTTAAGAGCCGGTACGATGCGGGCAATGGGTGATGTTCGTCAGGAGTACTGCATAAAAAAACGAGTGTGTTGTCGTGGCAGTTGGTGATCAAAGAAATAAAACAAAATAAAATCAATAAATAATAATGTCATAGACTTAAAGTCATACCTTTGAAGTCATAATGCATTGCAAGTGTTATTATCTAATGTTGTGCTGTGTTTTCAAGCGCTTCAATGTGCTGCTCTGCAAGGTTTGGAGACAGCGCGTGCGTTCACGGAGATCAAGAGCAGCCGCCGCAGGGGAGGGATACCACGGTAAATAGGTTACCTATTTACCATGGTATCTCTCCCCTGGGTGCGTTTTGTTTTGGTGAGCAATAATGCAGGAAAGCAGTGGGCGGGATGGCGAGCTTGTCCTGCTGCTCCAACACAAGCTACCTTAAGAGCCGGTACGATGCGGGCAATGGGTGAAGTTCGTCAGGAGTACTGCATAAAAAAACGAGTGTGTTGTCGTGGCAGTTGGTGATCAAAGAAATAAAACAAAATAAAATCAATAAATAATAATGTCATAGACTTTAAGTCATACCTTTGAAGTCATAATGCATTGCAAGTGTTATTATGGAATGTTGTGCTGTGTTTTCAAGCGCTTCAATGTGCTGCTCTGCAAGGTTTGGAGACAGCGCGTGCGTTCACGGAGATCAAGAGCAGCCGCCGCAGGGGAGGGATACCACGGTAAATAGGTTACCTATTTACCATGGTATCTCTCCCCTGGGTGCGTTTTGTTTTGGTGAGCAATAATGCAGGAAAGCAGCGGGCGGGATGGCGAGCTTGTCCTGCTGCTCCAACACAAGCTACCTTAAGAGCCGGTACGATGCGGGCAATGGGTGAAGTTCGTCAGGAGTACTGCATAAAAAAACGAGTGTGTTGTCGTGGCAGTTGGTGATCAAAGAAATAAAACAAAATAAAATCAATAAATAATAATGTCATAGACTTAAAGTCATACCTTTGAAGTCATAATGCATTGCAAGTGTTATTATGGAATGTTGTGCTGTGTTTTCAAGCGCTTAAATGTGCTGCTCTGCAAGGTTTGGAGACAGCGCGTGCGTTCACGGAGATCAAGAGCAGCCGCCGCAGGGCAGGGATACCATGGTAAATAGGTTACCTATTTACCATGGTATCTCTCCCCTGGGTGCGTTGTGTTTTGGTGAGCAATAATGCAGGAAAGCAGCGGGCGGGGTGGCGAGCTTGTCCTGCTGCTCCAACACAAGCTACCTTAAGAGCCGGTACGATGCGGGCAATGGGTGAAGTTCGTCAGGAGTACTGCATAAAAAAACGAGTGTGTTGTCGTGGCAGTTGGTGATCAAAGAAATAAAACAAAATAAAATCAATAAATAATAATGTCATAGACTTAAAGTCATACCTTTGAAGTCATAATGCATTGCAAGTGTTATTATGGAATGTTGTGCTGTGTTTTCAAGCGCTTCAATGTGCTGCTCTGCAAGGTTTGGAGACAGCGCGTGCGTTCACGGAGATCAAGAGCAGCCGCCGCAGGGGAGGGATACCATGGTAAATAGGTTACCTATTTACCATGGTATCTCTCCCCTGGGTGCGTTGTGTTTTGGTGAGCAATAATGCAGGAAAGCAGCGGGCGGGGTGGCGAGCTTGTCCTGCTGCTCCAACACAAGCTACCTTAAGAGCCGGTACGATGCGGGCAATGGGTGAAGTTCGTCAGGAGTACTGCATAAAAAAACGAGTGTGTTGTCGTGGCAGTTGGTGATCAAAAAAATAAAACAAAATAAAATAAATAAATAATAATGTCATAGACTTAAAGTCATACCTTTGAAGTCATAATGCATTGCAAGTGTTATTATGGAATGTTGTGCTGTGTTTTCAAGCGCTTCAATGTGCTGCTCTGCAAGGTTTGGAGACAGCGTGTGCGTTCACGGAGATCAAGAGCAGCCGCCGCAGGGGAGGGATACCACGGTAAATAGGTTACCTATTTACCATGGTATCTCTCCCCTGGGTGCGTTTTGTTTTGGTGAGCAATAATGCAGGAAAGCAGCGGGCGGGATGGCGAGCTTGTCCTGCTGCTCCAACACAAGCTACCTTAAGAGCCGGTACGATGCGGGCAATGGGTGATGTTCGTCAGGAGTACTGCATAAAAAAACGAGTGTGTTGTCGTGGCAGTTGGTGATCAAAGAAATAAAACAAAATAAAATCAATAAATAATAATGTCATAGACTTAAAGTCATACCTTTGAAGTCATAATGCATTGCAAGTGTTATTATCTAATGTTGTGCTGTGTTTTCAAGCGCTTCAATGTGCTGCTCTGCAAGGTTTGGAGACAGCGCGTGCGTTCACGGAGATCAAGAGCAGCCGCCGCAGGGGAGGGATACCACGGTAAATAGGTTACCTATTTACCATGGTATCTCTCCCCTGGGTGCGTTTTATTTTGGTGAGCAATAATGCAGGAAAGCAGCGGGCGGGATGGCGAGCTTGTCCTGCTGCTCCAACACAAGCTACCTTAAGAGCCGGTACGATGCGGGCAATGGGTGAAGTTCGTCAGGAGTACTGCATAAAAAAACGAGTGTGTTGTCGTGGCAGTTGGTGATCAAAGAAATAAAACAAAATAAAATCAATAAATAATAATGTCATAGACTTAAAGTCATACCTTTGAAGTCATAATGCATTGCAAGTGTTATTATGGAATGTTGTGCTGTGTTTTCAAGCGCTTCAATGTGCTGCTCTGCAAGGTTTGGAGACAGCGCGTGCGTTCACGGAGATCAAGAGCAGCCGCCGCAGGGGAGGGATACCACGGTAAATAGGTTACCTATTCACCATGGTATCTCTCCCCTGGGTGCGTTTTGTTTTGTTGAGCAATAATGCAGGAAAGCAGCGAGCGGGATGGCGAGCTTGTCCTGCTGCTCCAACACAAGCTACCTTAAGAGCCGGTACGATGCGGGCAATGGGTGAAGTTCGTCAGGAGTACTGCATAAAAAAACGAGTGTGTTGTCGTGGCAGTTGGTGATCAAAGAAATAAAACAAAATAAAATCAATAAATAATAATGTCATAGACTTAAAGTCATACCTTTGAAGTCATAATGCATTGCAAGTGTTATTATGGAATGTTGTGCTGTGTTTTCAAGCGCTTCAATGTGCTGCTCTGCAAGGTTTGGAGACAGCGCGTGCGTTCACGGAGATCAAGAGCAGCCGCCGCAGGGGAGGGATACCATGGTAAATAGGTTACCTATTTACCATGGTATCTCTCCCCTGGGTGCGTTGTGTTTTGGTGAGCAATAATGCAGGAAAGCAGCGGGCGGGATGGCGAGCTTGTCCTGCTGCTCCAACACAAGCTACCTTAAGAGCCGGTACGATGCGGGCAATGGGTGATGTTCGTCAGGAGTACTGCATAAAAAAACGAGTGTGTTGTCGTGGCAGTTGGTGATCAAAGAAATAAAACAAAATAAAATCAATAAATAATAATGTCATAGACTTAAAGTCATACCTTTGAAGTCATAATGCATTGCAAGTGTTATTATCTAATGTTGTGCTGTGTTTTCAAGCGCTTCAATGTGCTGCTCTGCAAGGTTTGGAGACAGCGCGTGCGTTCACGGAGATCAAGAGCAGCCGCCGCAGGGGAGGGATACCACGGTAAATAGGTATTTACCATGGTATCTCTCCCCTGGGTGCGTTTTGTTTTGGTGAGCAATAATGCAGGAAAGCAGCGGGCGGGATGGCGAGCTTGTCCTGCTGCTCCAACACAAGCTACCTTAAGAGCCGGTAGGATGCGGGCAATGGGTGAAGTTCGTCAGGAGTACTGCATAAAAAAACGAGTGTGTTGTCGTGGCAGTTGGTGATCAAAGAAATAAAACAAAATAAAATCAATAAATAATAATGTCATAGACTTAAAGTCATACCTTTGAATTCATAATGCATTGCAAGTGTTATTATGGAATGTTGTGCTGTGTTTTCAAGCGCTTCAATGTGCTGCTCTGCAAGGTTTGGAGACAGCGCGTGCGTTCACGGAGATCAAGAGCAGCCGGAGATCAAGAGCAGCCGCCGCAGGGGAGGGATACCATGGTAAATAGGTTACCTATTTACCATGGTATCTCTCCCCTGGGTGCGTTGTGTTTTGGTGAGCAATAATGCAGGAAAGCAGCGGGCGGGATGGCGAGCTTGTCCTGCTGCTCCAACACAAGCTACCTTAAGAGCCGGTACGATGCGGGCAATGGGTGAAGTTCGTCAGGAGTACTGCATAAAAAAACGAGTGTGTTGTCGTGGCAGTTGGTGATCAAAGAAATAAAACAAAATAAAATCAATAAATAATAATGTCATAGACTTAAAGTCATACCTTTGAAGTCATAATGCATTGCAAGTGTTATTATGGAATGTTGTGCTGTGTTTTCAAGTGCTTCAATGTGCTGCTCTGCAAGGTTTGGTGACAGCGCGTGCGTTCACGGAGATCAAGAGCAGCCGCCGCAGGGGAGGGATACCATGGTAAATAGGTTACCTAAATAGGTAAAAAGGTTACCTATTTACCATGGTATCTCTCCCCTGGGTGCGTTGTGTTTTGGTGAGCAATAATGCAGGAAAGCAGCGGGCGGGATGGCGAGCTTGTCCTGCTGCTCCAACACAAGCTACCTTAAGAGCCGGTACGATGAGGGCAATGGGTGAAGTTCGTCAGGAGTACTGCATAAAAGAACGAGTGTGTTGTCGTGGCAGTTGGTGATCAAAGAAATAAAACAAAATAAAATCAATAAATAATAATGTCATAGACTTAAAGTCATACCTTTGAAGTCACAATGCATTGCAAGTGTTATTATGGAATGTTGTGCTGTGATTTCAAGCGCTTCAATGTGCTGCTCTGCAAGGTTTGGAGACAGCGCGTGCGTTCACGGAGATCAAGAGCAGCCGCCGCAGGGGAGGGATACCATGGTAAATAGGTTACCTATTTACCATGGTATCTCTCCCCTGGGTGCGTTGTGTTTTGGTGAGCAATAATGCAGGAAAGCAGCGGGCGGGATGGCGAGCTTGTCCTGCTGCTCCAACACAAGCTACCTTAAGAGCCGGTACGATGCGGGCAATGGGTGAAGTTCGTCAGGAGTACTGCATAAAAAAACGAGTGTGTTGTCGTGGCAGTTGGTGATCAAAGAAATAAAACAAAATAAAATCAATAAATAATAATGTCATAGATTTAAAGTCATACCTTTGAAGTCATAATGCATTGCAAGTGTTATTATGGAATGTTGTGCTGTGTTTTCAAGCGCTTCAATGTGCTGCTCTGCAAGGTTTGGAGACAGCGGGTGCGTTCACGGAGATCAAGAGCAGCCGGAGATCAAGAGCAGCCGCCGCAGGGGAGGGATACCACGGTAAATAGGTTACCTATTTACCATGGTATCTCTCCCCTGGGTGCGTTGTGTTTTGGTGAGCAATAATGCAGGAAAGCAGCGGGCGGGGTGGCGAGCTTGTCCTGCTGCTCCAACACAAGCTACCTTAAGAGCCGGTACGATGCGGGCAATGGGTGAAGTTCGTCAGGAGTACTGCATAAAAAAACGAGTGTGTTGTCGTGGCAGTTGGTGATCAAAGAAATAAAACAAAATAAAATCAATAAATAATAATGTCATAGACTTAAAGTCATACCTTTGAAGTCATAATGCATTGCAAGTGTTATTATGGAATGTTGTGCTGTGTTTTCAAGCGCTTCAATGTGCTGCTCTGCAAGGTTTGGAGACAGCGCTTGCGTTCACGGAGATCAAGAGCAGCCGCCGCAGGGGAGGGATACCACGGTAAATAGGTTACCTATTTACCATGGTATCTCTCCCCTGGGTGCGTTTTGTTTTGGTGAGCAATAATGCAGGAAAGCAGCGGGCGGGATGGCGAGCTTGTCCTGCTGCTCCAACACAAGCTACCTTAAGAGCCGGTACGATGCGGGCAATGGGCGAAGTTCGTCAGGATTACTGCATAAAAACACGAGTGTGTTGTCGTGGCAGTTGGTGATCAAAGAAATAAAACAAAATAAAATCAATAAATAATAATGTCATAGACTTAAAGTCATACCTTTGAAGTCATAATGCATTGCAAGTGAATTTATGGAATGTTGTGCTGTGTTTTCAAGCGCTTCAATGTGCTGCTCTGCAAGGTTTGGAGACAGCGCGTGCGTTCACGGAGATCAAGAGCAGCCGCCGCAGGGGAGGGATACCACGGTAAATAGGTTACCTAGAATAGGTTACCTATTTACCATGGTATCTCTCCCCTGGGTGCGTTTTGTTTTGGTGAGCAATAATGCAGGAAAGCAGCGGGCGGGATGGCGAGCTTGTCCTGCTGCTCCAACACAAGCTACCTTAAGAGCCGGTACGATGCGGGCAATGGGTGAAGTTCGTCAGGAGTACTGCATAAAAAAACGAGTGTGTTGTCGTGGCAGTTGGTGATCAAAGAAATAAAACAAAATAAAATCAATAAATAATAATGTCATAGACTTAAAGTCATACCTTTGAAGTCATAATGCATTGCAAGTGTTATTATGGAATGTTGTGCTGTGTTTTCAAGCGCTTAAATGTGCTGCTCTGCAAGGTTTGGAGACAGCGCGTGCGTTCACGGAGATCAAGAGCAGCCGCCGCAGGGGAGGGATACCATGGTAAATAGGTTACCTATTTACCATGGTATCTCTCCCCTGGGTGCGTTGTGTTTTGGTGAGCAATAATGCAGGAAAGCAGCGGGCGGGATGGCGAGCTTGTCCTGCTGCTCCAACACAAGCTACCTTAAGAGCCGGTACGATGCGGGCAATGGGTGAAGTTCGTCAGGAGTACTGCATAAAAAAACGAGTGTGTTGTCGTGGCAGTTGGTGATCAAAGAAATAAAACAAAATAAAATCAATAAGTAATAATGTCATAGACTTAAAGTCATACCTTTGAAGTCATAATGCATTGCAAGTGTTATTATGGAATGTTGTGCTGTTTTTTCAAGCGCTTCAATGTGCTGCTGTGCAAGGTTTGGAGACAGCGCGTGCGTTCACGGAGATCAAGAGCAGCCGGAGATCAAGAGCAGCCGCCGCAGGGGAGGGATACCATGGTAAATAGGTTACCTATTTACCATGGTATCTCTCCCCTGGGTGCGTTGTGTTTTGGTGAGCAATAATGCAGGAAAGCAGCGGGCGGGATGGCGAGCTTGTCCTGCTGCTCCAACACAAGCTACCTTAAGAGCCGGTACGATGCGGGCAATGGGTGAAGTTCGTCAGGAGTACTGCATAAAAAAACGAGTGTGTTGTCGTGGCAGTTGGTGATCAAAGAAATAAAACAAAATAAAATCAATAAGTAATAATGTCATAGACTTAAAGTCATACCTTTGAAGTCATAATGCATTGCAAGTGTTATTATGGAATGTTGTGCTGTTTTTTCAAGCGCTTCAATGTGCTGCTCTGCAAGGTTTGGAGACAGCGCGTGCGTTCACGGAGATCAAGAGCAGCCGCCGCAGGGGAGGGATACCACGGTAAATAGGTTACCTATTTACCATGGTATCTCTCCCCTGGGTGCGTTTTGTTTTGGTGAGCAATAATGCAGGAAAGCAGCGGGCGGGATGGCGAGCTTGTCCTGCTGCTCCAACACAAGCTACCTTAAGAGCCGGTACGATGCGGGCAATGGGTGAAGTTCGTCAGGAGTACTGCATAAAAAAACGAGTGTGTTGTCGTGGCAGTTGGTGATCAAAGAAATAAAACAAAATAAAATCAATAAGTAATAATGTCATAGACTTAAAGTCATACCTTTGAAGTCATAATGCATTGCAAGTGTTATTATGGAATGTTGTGCTGTTTTTTCAAGCGCTTCAATGTGCTGCTCTGCAAGGTTTGGAGACAGCGCGTGCGTTCACGGAGATCAAGAGCAGCCGCCGCAGGGGAGGGATACCACGGTAAATAGGTTACCTATTTACCATGGTATCTCTCCCCTGGGTGCGTTTTGTTTTGGTGAGCAATAATGCAGGAAAGCAGCGGGCGGGATGGCGAGCTTGTCCTGCTGCTCCAACACAAGCTACCTTAAGAGCCGGTACGATGCGGGCAATGGGTGAAGTTCGTCAGGAGTACTGCATAAAAAAACGAGTGTGTTGTCGTGGCAGTTGGTGATCAAAGAAATAAAACAAAATAAAATCAATAAATAATAATGTCATAGACTTAAAGTCATACCTTTGAAGTCATAATGCATTGCAAGTGTTATTATGGAATGTTGTGTTGTGTTTTCAAGCGCTTCAATGTGCTGCTCTGCAAGGTTTGGAGACAGCGGGTGCGTTCACGGAGATCAAGTGCAGCCGGAGATCAAGAGCAGCCGCCGCAGGGGAGGGATACCATGGTAAATAGGTTACCTATTTACCATGGTATCTCTCCCCTGGGTGCGTTTTGTTTTGGTGAGCAATAATGCAGGAAAGCAGCGGGCGGGATGGCGAGCTTGTCCTGCTGCTCCAACACAAGCTACCTTAAGAGCCGGTACGATGCGGGCAATGGGTGAAGTTCGTCAGGATTACTGCATAAAAACACGAGTGTGTTGTCGTGGCAGTTGGTGATCAAAGAAATAAAACAAAATAAAATCAATAAATAATAATGTCATAGACTTAAAGTCATACCTTTGAAGTCATAATGCATTGCAAGTGTTATTATGGAATGTTGTGCTGTGTTTTCAAGCGCTTCAATGTGCTGCTCTGCAAGGTTTGGAGACAGCGCGTGCGTTCACGGAGATCAAGAGCAGCCGGAGATCAAGAGCAGCCGCCGCAGGGGAGGGATACCATGGTAAATAGGTTACCTATTTACCATGGTATCTCTCCCCTGGGTGCGTTGTGTTTTGGTGAGCAATAATGCAGGAAAGCAGCGGGCGGGGTGGCGAGCTTGTCCTGCTGCTCCAACACAAGCTACCTTAAGAGCCGGAACGATGCGGGCAATGGGTGAAGTTCGTCAGGAGTACTGCATAAAAAAACGAGTGTGTTGTCGTGGCAGTTGGTGATCAAAGAAATAAAACAAAATAAAATCAATAAGTAATAATGTCATAGACTTAAAGTCATACCTTTGAAGTCATAATGCATTGCAAGTGTTATTATGGAATGTTGTGCTGTTTTTTCAAGCGCTTCAATGTGCTGCTCTGCAAGGTTTGGAGACAGCGCGTGCGTTCACGGAGATCAAGAGCAGCCGCCGCAGGGGAGGGATACCACGGTAAATAGGTTACCTATTTACCATGGTATCTCTCCCCTGGGTGCGTTTTGTTTTGGTGAGCAATAATGCAGGAAAGCAGCGGGCGGGATGGCGAGCTTGTCCTGCTGCTCCAACACAAGCTACCTTAAGAGCCGGTACGATGCGGGCAATGGGTGAAGTTCGTCAGGAGTACTGCATAAAAAACGAGTGTGTTGTCGTGGCAGTTGGTGATCAAAGAAATAAAACAAAATAAAATCAATAAATAATAATGTCATAGACTTAAAGTCATACCTTTGAAGTCATAATGCATTGCAAGTGTTATTATGGAATGTTGTGCTGTGTTTTCAAGCGCTTCAATGTGCTGCTCTGCAAGGTTTGGAGACAGCGGGTGCGTTCACGGAGATCAAGAGCAGCCGGAGATCAAGAGCAGCCGCCGCAGGGGAGGGATACCATGGTAAATAGGTTACCTATTTACCATGGTATCTCTCCCCTGGGTGCGTTGTGTTTTGGTGAGCAATAATGCAGGAAAGCAGCGGGCGGGATGGCGAGCTTGTCCTGCTGCTCCAACACAAGCTACCTTAAGAGCCGGTACGATGCGGGCAATGGGTGAAGTTCGTCAGGAGTATTGCATAAAAAAACGAGTGTGTTGTCGTGGCACTTGGTGATCAAAGAAATAAAACAAAATAAAATCAATAAATAATAATGTCATAGACTTAAAGTCATACCTTTGAAGTCATAATGCATTGCAAGTGTTATTATGGAATGTTGTGCTGTGTTTTCAAGCGCTTCAAAGTGCTGCTCTGCAAGGTTTGGAGACAGCGCGTGCGTTCACGGAGATCAAGAGCAGCCGGAGATCAAGAGCAGCCGCCGCAGGGGAGGGATACCATGGTAAATAGGTTACCTATTTACCATGGTATCTCTCCCCTGGGTGCGTTGTGTTTTGGTGAGCAATAATGCAGGAAAGCAGCGGGCGGGATGGCGAGCTTGTCCTGCTGCTCCAACACAAGCTACCTTAAGAGCCGGTACGATGCGGGCAATGGGTGAAGTTCGTCAGGAGTACTGCATAAAAAAACGAGTGTGTTGTCGTGGCAGTTGGTGATCAAAGAAATAAAACAAAATAAAATCAATAAGTAATAATGTCATAGACTTAAAGTCATACCTTTGAAGTCATAATGCATTGCAAGTGTTATTATGGAATGTTGTGCTGTTTTTTCAAGCGCTTCAATGTGCTGCTCTGCAAGGTTTGGAGACAGCGCGTGCGTTCACGGAGATCAAGAGCAGCCGCCGCAGGGGAGGGATACCATGGTAAATAGGTTACCTATTTACCATGGTATCTCTCCCCTGGGTGCGTTTTGTTTTGGTGAGCAATAATGCAGGAAAGCAGCGGGCGGGATGGCGAGCTTGTCCTGCTGCTCCAACACAAGCTACCTTAAGAGCCGGTACGATGCGGGCAATGGGTGAAGTTCGTCAGGAGTACTGCATAAAAAAACGAGTGTGTTGTCGTGGCAGTTGGTGATCAAAGATATAAAACAAAATAAAATCAATAAGTAATAATGTCATAGACTTAAAGTCATACCTTTGAAGTCATAATGCATTGCAAGTGTTATTATGGAATGTTGTGCTGTTTTTTCAAGCGCTTCAATGTGCTGCTCTGCAAGGTTTGGAGACAGCGCGTGCGTTCACGGAGATCAAGAGCAGCCGCCGCAGGGGAGGGATACCACGGTAAATAGGTTACCTATTTACCATGGTATCTCTCCCCTGGGTGCGTTTTGTTTTGGTGAGCAATAATGCAGGAAAGCAGCGGGCGGGATGGCGAGCTTGTCCTGCTGCTCCAACACAAGCTACCTTAAGAGCCGGTACGATGCGGGCAATGGGTGAAGTTCGTCAGGAGTACTGCATAAAAAAACGAGTGTGTTGTCGTGGCAGTTGGTGATCAAAGAAATAAAACAAAATAAAATCAATAAATAATAATGTCATAGACTTAAAGTCATACCTTTGAAGTCATAATGCATTGCAAGTGTTATTATGGAATGTTGTGCTGTGTTTTCAAGCGCTTCAACGTGCTGCTCTGCAAGGTTTGGAGACAGCGCGTGCGTTCACGGAGATCAAGAGCAGCCGCCGCAGGGGAGGGATACCACGGTAAATAGGTTACCTATTTACCATGGTATCTCTCCCCTGGGTGCGTTTTGTTTTGGTGAGCAATAATGCAGGAAAGCAGCGGGCGGGATGGCGAGCTTGCCCTGCTGCTCCAACACAAGCTACCTTAAGAGCCGGTACGATGCGGGCAATGGGTGAAGTTCGTCAGGAGTACTGCATAAAAAAACGAGTGTGTTGTCGTGGCAGTTGGTGATCAAAGAAATAAAACAAAATAAAATCAATAAATAATAATGTCATTGACTTAAAGTCATACCTTTGAAGTCATAATGCATTGCAAGTGTTATTATGGAATGTTGTGCTGTGTTTTCAAGCGCTTCAATGTGCTGCTCTGCAAGGTTTGGAGACAGCGCGTGCGTTCACGGAGATCAAGAGCAGCCGCCGCAGGGGAGGGATACCACGGTAAATAGGTTACCTATTTACCATGGTATCTCTCCCCTGGGTGCGTTTTGTTTTGGTGAGCAATAATGCAGGAAAGCAGCGGGCGGGATGGCGAGCTTGTCCTGCTGCTCCAACAAAAGCTACCTTAAGAGCCGGTACGATGCGGGCAATGGGTGAAGTTCGTCAGGAGTACTGCATAAAAAAACGAGTGTGTTGTCGTGGCAGTTGGTGATCAAAGAAATAAAACAAAATAAAATCAATAAATAATAATGTCATAGACTTAAAGTCATACCTTTGAAGTCATAATGCATTGCAAGTGTTATTATGGAATGTTGTGCTGTGTTTTCAAGCGCTTCAATGTGCTGCTCTGCAAGGTTTGGAGACAGCGCGTGCGTTCACGGAGATCAAGAGCAGCCGGAGATCAAGAGCAGCCGCCGCAGGGGAGGGATACCATGGTAAATAGGTTACCTATTTACCATGGTATCTCTCCCCTGGGTGCGTTGTGTTTTGGTGAGCAATAATGCAGGAAAGCAGCGGGCGGGATGGCGAGCTTGTCCTGCTGCTCCAACACAAGCTACCTTAAGAGCCGGTACGATGCGGGCAATGGGTGAAGTTCGTCAGGAGTACTGCATAAAAAAAGCGAGTGTGTTGTCGTGGCAGTTGGTGATCAAAGAAATAAAACAAAATAAAATCAATAAATAATAATGTCATAGACTTAAAGTCATACCTTTGAAGTCATAATGCATTGCAAGTGTTATTATGGAATGTTGTGCTGTGTTTTCAAGCGCTTCAATGTGCTGCTCTGCAAGGTTTGGAGACAGCGCGTGCGCTCACGGAGATCAAGAGCAGCCGCCGCAGGGGAGGGATACCATGGTAAATAGGTTACCTATTTACCATGGTATCTCTCCCCTGGGTGCGTTGTGTTTTGGTGAGCAATAATGCAGGAAAGCAGCGGGCGGGATGGCGAGCTTGTCCTGCTGCTCCAACACAAGCTACCTTAAGAGCCGGTACGATGCGGGCAATGGGTGAAGTTCGTCAGGAGTACTGCATAAAAAAACGCGTGTGTTGTCGTGGCAGTTGGTGATCAAAGAAATAAAACAAAATAAAATCAATAAATAATAATGTCATAGAATTAAAGTCATACCTTTGAAGTCATAATGCATTGCAAGTGTTATTATGGAATGTTGTGCTGTGTTTTCAAGCGCTTCAATGTGCTGCTCTGCAAGGTTTGGAGACAGCGGGTGCGTTCACGGAGATCAAGAGCAGCCGGAGATCAAGAGCAGCCGCCGCAGGGGAGGGATACCACGGTAAATAGGTTACCTATTTACCATGGTATCTCTCCCCTTGGTGCGTTTTGTTTTGGTGAGCAATAATGCAGGAAAGCAGCGGGCGGGATGGCGAGCTTGTCCTGCTGCTCCAACACAAGCTACCTTAAGAGCCGGTACGATGCGGGCAATGGGTGAAGTTCGTCAGGAGTACTGCATAAAAAAACGAGTGTGTTGTCGTGGCAGTTGGTGATCAAAGAAATAAAACAAAATAAAATCAATAAATAATAATGTCATTGACTTAAAGTCATACCTTTGAAGTCATAATGCATTGCAAGTGTTATTATGGAATGTTGTGCTGTGTTTTCAAGCGCTTCAACGTGCTGCTCTGCAAGGTTTGGAGACAGCGCGTGCGTTCACGGAGATCAAGAGCAGCCGCCGCAGGGGAGGGATACCACGGTAAATAGGTTACCTATTTACCATGGTATCTCTCCCCTGGGTGCGTTTTGTTTTGGTGAGCAATAATGCAGGAAAGCAGCGGGCGGGATGGCGAGCTTGTCCTGCTGCTGCAACACAAGCTACCTTAAGAGCCGGTACGATACGGGCAATGGGTGAAGTTCGTCAGGAGTACTGCATAAAAAAACGAGTGTGTTGTCGTGGCAGTTGGTGATCAAAGAAATAAAACAAAATAAAATCAATAAATAATAATGTCATAGACTTAAAGTCATACCTTTGAAGTCATAATGCATTGCAAGTGTTATTATGGAATGTTGTGCTGTGTTTTCAAGCGCTTCAATGTGCTGCTCTGCAAGGTTTGGAGACAGCGTGCGTTCACGGAGATCAAGAGCAGCCGCAAAAGGGGAGGGATACCATGGTAAATAGGTTACCTATTTACCATGGTATCTCTCCCCTGGGTGCGTTGTGTTTTGGTGAGCAATAATGCAGGAAAGCAGCGGGCGGGGTGGCGAGCTTGTCCTGCTGCTCCAACACAAGCTACCTTAAGAGCCGGTACGATGCGGGCAATGGGTGAAGTTCGTCAGGAGTACTGCATAAAAAAACGAGTGTGTTGTCGTGGCAGTTGGTGATCAAAGAAATAAAACAAAATAAAATAAATAAATAATAATGTCATAGACTTAAAGTCATACCTTTGAAGTCATAATGCATTGCAAGTGTTATTATGGAATGTTGTGCTGTG
Source organism: Acipenser ruthenus (assembly GCF_902713425.1). Taxonomy (NCBI): domain Eukaryota; kingdom Metazoa; phylum Chordata; class Actinopteri; order Acipenseriformes; family Acipenseridae; genus Acipenser; species Acipenser ruthenus. The sequence continues at coordinate 79,671,304 of NC_081189.1, forward strand.
TTTTCAAGCGCTTCAATGTGCTGCTCTGCAAGGTTTGGAGACAGCGCGTGCGTTCACGGAGATCAAGAGCAGCCGCCGCAGGGGAGGGATACCATGGTAAATAGGTTACCTATTTACCATGGTATCTCTCCCCTGGGTGCGTTGTGTTTTGGTGAGCAATAATGCAGGAAAGCAGCGGGCGGGATGGCGAGCTTGTCCTGCTGCTCCAACACAAGCTACCTTAAGAGCCGGTATGATGCGGGCAATGGGTGAAGTTCGTCAGGAGTACTGCATAAAAAAACGAGTGTGTTGTCGTGGCAGTTGGTGATCAAAGAAATAAAACAAAATAAAATCAATAAATAATAATGTCATAGACTTAAAGTCATACCTTTGAAGTCATAATGCATTGCAAGTGTTATTATGGAATGTTGTGCTGTGTTTTCAAGCGCTTCAATGTGCTGCTCTGCAAGGTTTGGAGACAGCGCGTGCGTTCACGGAGATCAAGAGCAGCCGCCGCAGGGGAGGGATACCATGGTAAATAGGTTACCTATTTACCATGGTATCTCTCCCCTGGGTGCGTTGTGTTTTGGTGAGCAATAATGCAGGAAAGCAGCGGGCGGGATGGCGAGCTTGTCCTGCTGCTCCAACACAAGCTACCTTAAGAGCCGGTAGGATGCGGGCAATGGGTGAAGTTCGTCAGGAGTACTGCATAAAAAAACGAGTGTGTTGTCGTGGCAGTTGGTGATCAAAGAAATAAAACAAAATAAAATCAATAAATAATAATGTCATAGACTTAAAGTCATACCTTTGAAGTCATAATGCATTGCAAGTGTTATTATGGAATGTTGTGCTGTGTTTTCAAGCGCTTCAATGTGCTGCTCTGCAAGGTTTGGAGACAGCGCGTGCGTTCACGGAGATCAAGAGCAGCCGCCGCAGGGGAGGGATACCATGGTAAATAGGTTACCTATTTACCATGGTATCTCTCCCCTGGGTGCGTTGTGTTTTGGTGAGCAATAATGCAGGAAAGCAGCGGGCGGGATGGCGAGCTTGTCCTGCTGCTCCAACACAAGCTACCTTAAGAGCCGGTACGATGCGGGCAATGGGTGAAGTTCGTCAGGAGTACTGCATAAAAAAACGCGTGTGTTGTCGTGGCAGTTGGTGATCAAAGAAATAAAACAAAATAAAATCAATAAATAATAATGTCATAGACTTAAAGTCATACCTTTGAAGTCATAATGCATTGCAAGTGTTATTATGGAATGTTGTGCTGTTTTTTCAAGCGCTTCAATGTGCTGCTCTGCAAGGTTTGGAGACAGCGCGTGCGTTCACGGAGATCAAGAGCAGCCGCCGCAGGGGAGGGATACCATGGTAAATAGGTTACCTATTTACCATGGTATGTCTCCCCTGGGTGCGTTGTGTTTTGGTGAGCAATAATGCAGGAAAGCAGCGGGCGGGATGGCGAGCTTGTCCTGCTGCTCCAACACAAGCTACCTTAAGAGCCGGTACGATGCGGGCAATGGGTGAAGTTCGTCAGGAGTACTGCATAAAAAAACGAGTGTGTTGTCGTGGCAGTTGGTGATCAAAGAAATAAAACAAAATAAAATCAATAAATAATAATGTCATAGACTTAAAGTCATACCTTTGAAGTCATAATGCATTGCAAGTGTTATTATGGAATGTTGTGCTGTGTTTTCAAGCGCTTCAATGTGCTGCTCTGCAAGGTTTGGAGACAGCGCGTGCGTTCACGGAGATCAAGAGCAGCCGCCGCAGGGGAGGGATACCACGGTAAATAGGTTACCTATTTACCATGGTATCTCTCCCCTGGGTGCGTTGTATTTTGGTGAGCAATAATGCAGGAAAGCAGCGGGCGGGATGGCGAGCTTGTCCTGCTGCTCCAACACAAGCTACCTTAAGAGCCGGTACGATGCGGGCAATGGGTGAAGTTCGTCAGGAGTACTGCATAAAAAAACGAGTGTGTTGTCGTGGCAGTTGGTGATCAAAGAAATAAAACAAAATAAAATCAATAAATAATAATGTCATAGACTTAAAGTCATACCTTTGAAGTCATAATGCATTGCAAGTGTTATTATGGAATGTTGTGCTGTGTTTTCAAGCGCTTCAATGTGCTGCTCTTCAAGGTTTGGAGACAGCGCGTGCGTTCACGGAGATCAAGAGCAGCCGCCGCAGGGGAGGGATACCATGGTAAATAGGTTACCTATTTACCATGGTATCTCTCCCCTGGGTGCGTTGTGTTTTGGTGAGCAATAATGCAGGAAAGCAGCGGGCGGGATGGCGAGCTTGTCCTGCTGCTCCAACACAAGCTACCTTAAGAGCCGGTACGATGCGGGCAATGGGTGAAGTTCGTCAGGAGTACTGCATAAAAAAACGAGTGTGTTGTCGTGGCAGTTGGTGATCAAAGAAATAAAACAAAATAAAATCAATAAATAATAATGTCATAGACTTAAAGTCATACCTTTGAAGTCATAATGCATTGCAAGTGTTATTATGGAATGTTGTGCTGTGTTTTCAAGCGCTTCAATGTGCTGCTCTGCAAGGTTTGGAGACAGCGCGTGCGTTCACGGAGATCAAGAGCAGCCGCCGCAGGGGAGGGATACCATGGTAAATAGGTTACCTATTTACCATGGTATCTCTCCCCTGGGTGCGTTGTGTTTTGGTGAGCAATAATGCAGGAAAGCAGCGGGCGGGATGGCGAGCTTGTCCTGCTGCTCCAACACAAGCTACCCCAACACAAGCTACCTTAAGAGCCGGTACGATGCGGGCAATGGGTGAAGTTCGTCAGGAGTACTGCATAAAAAAACGAGTGTGTTGTCGTGGCAGTTGGTGATCAAAGAAATAAAACAAAATAAAATCAATAAATAATAATGTCATAGACTTAAAGTCATACCTTTGAAGTCATAATGCATTGCAAGTGTTATTATGGAATGTTGTGCTGTGTTTTCAAGCGCTTCAATGTGCTGCTCTGCAAGGTTTGGAGACAGCGCGTGCGTTCACGGAGATCAAGAGCAGCCGCCGCAGGGGAGGGATACCATGGTAAATAGGTTACCTATTTACCATGGTATCTCTCCCCTGGGTGCGTTGTGTTTTGGTGAGCAATAATGCAGGAAAGCAGCGGGCGGGATGGCGAGCTTGTCCTGCTGCTCCAACACAAGCTACCTTAAGAGCCGGTACGATGCGGGCAATGGGTGAAGTTCGTCAGGAGTACTGCATAAAAAAACGAGTGTGTTGTCGTGGCAGTTGGTGATCAAAGAAATAAAACAAAATAAAATCAATAAATAATAATGTCATAGACTTAAAGTCATACCTTTGAAGTCATAATGCATTGCAAGTGTTATTATGGAATGTTGTGCTGTGTTTTCAAGCGCTTCAATGTGCTGCTCTGCAAGGTTTGGAGACAGCGCGTGCGTTCACGGAGATCAAGAGCAGCCGCCGCAGGGGAGGGATACCATGGTAAATAGGTTACCTATTTACCATGGTATCTCTCCCCTGGGTGCGTTGTGTTTTGGTGAGCAATAATGCAGGAAAGCAGCGGGCGGGATGGCGAGCTTGTCCTGCTGCTCCAACACAAGCTACCTTAAGAGCCGGTACGATGCGGGCAATGGGTGAAGTTCGTCAGGAGTACTGCATAAAAAAACGAGTGTGTTGTCGTGGCAGTTGGTGATCAAAGAAATAAAACAAAATAAAATCAATAAATAATAATGTCATAGACTTAAAGTCATACCTTTGAAGTCATAATGCATTGCAAGTGTTATTATGGAATGTTGTGCTGTGTTTTCAAGCGCTTCAATGTGCTGCTCTGCAAGGTTTGGAGACAGCGCGTGCGTTCACGGAGATCAAGAGCAGCCGCCGCAGGGGAGGGATACCACGGTAAATAGGTTACCTATTTACCATGGTATCTCTCCCCTGGGTGCGTTGTGTTTTGGTGAGCAATAATGCAGGAAAGCAGCGGGCGGGATGGCGAGCTTGTCCTGCTGCTCCAACACAAGCTACCTTAAGAGCCGGTACGATGCGGGCAATGGGTGAAGTTCGTCAGGAGTACTGCATAAAAAAACGAGTGTGTTGTCGTGGCAGTTGGTGATCAAAGAAATAAAACAAAATAAAATCAATAAATAATAATGTCATAGACTTAAAGTCATACCTTTGAAGTCATAATGCATTGCAAGTGTTATTATGGAATGTTGTGCTGTGTTTTCAAGCGCTTCAATGTGCTGCTCTGCAAGGTTTGGAGACAGCGCGTGCGTTCACGGAGATCAAGAGCAGCCGCCGCAGGGGAGGGATACCATGGTAAATAGGTTACCTATTTACCATGGTATCTCTCCCCTGGGTGCGTTGTGTTTTGGTGAGCAATAATGCAGGAAAGCAGCGGGCGGGATGGCGAGCTTGTCCTGCTGCTCCAACACAAGCTACCTTAAGAGCCGGTACGATGCGGGCAATGGGTGAAGTTCGTCAGGAGTACTGCATAAAAAAACGCGTGTGTTGTCGTGGCAGTTGGTGATCAAAGAAATAAAACAAAATAAAATCAATAAATAATAATGTCATAGACTTAAAGTCATACCTTTGAAGTCATAATGCATTGCAAGTGTTATTATGGAATGTTGTGCTGTGTTTTCAAGCGCTTCAATGTGCTGCTCTGCAAGGTTTGGAGACAGCGCGTGCGTTCACGGAGATCAAGAGCAGCCGCCGCAGGGGAGGGATACCACGGTAAATAGGTTACCTATTTACCATGGTATCTCTCCCCTGGGTGCGTTTTGTTTTGGTGAGCAATAATGCAGGAAAGCAGCGGGCGGGATGGCGAGCTTGTCCTGCTGCTCCAACACAAGCTACCTTAAGAGCCGGTACGATGCGGGCAATGGGTGAAGTTCGTCAGGAGTACTGCATAAAAAAACGAGTGTGTTGTCGTGGCAGTTGGTGATCAAAGAAATAAAACAAAATAAAATCAATAAATAATAATGTCATAGACTTAAAGTCATACCTTTGAAGTCATAATGCATTGCAAGTGTTATTATGGAATGTTGTGCTGTGTTTTCAAGCGCTTCAATGTGCTGCTCTGTAAGGTTTGGAGACAGCGCGTGCGTTCACGGAGATCAAGAGCAGCCGGAGATCAAGAGCAGCCGCCGCAGGGGAGGGATACCATGGTAAATAGGTTACCTATTTACCATGGTATCTCTCCCCTGGGTGCGTTGTGTTTTGGTGAGCAATAATGCAGGAAAGCAGCGGGCGGGATGGCGAGCTTGTCCTGCTGCTCCAACACAAGCTACCTTAAGAGCCGGTACGATGCGGGCAATGGGTGAAGTTCGTCAGGAGTACTGCATAAAAAAACGAGTGTGTTGTCGTGGCAGTTGGTGATCAAAGAAATAAAACAAAATAAAATCAATAAATAATAATGTCATAGACTTAAAGTCATACCTTTGAAGTCATAATGCATTGCAAGTGTTATTATGGAATGTTGTGCTGTGTTTTCAAGCGCTTCAATGTGCTGCTCTGCAAGGTTTGGAGACAGCGCGTGCGTTCACGGAGATCAAGAGCAGCCGCCGCAGGGGAGGGATACCATGGTAAATAGGTTACCTATTTACCATGGTATCTCTCCCCTGGGTGCGTTGTGTTTTGGTGAGCAATAATGCAGGAAAGCAGCGGGCGGGATGGCGAGCTTGTCCTGCTGCTCCAACACAAGCTACCTTAAGAGCCGGTACGATGCGGGCAATGGGTGAAGTTCGTCAGGAGTACTGCATAAAAAAACGAGTGTGTTGTCGTGGCAGTTGGTGATCAAAGAAATAAAACAAAATAAAATCAATAAATAATAATGTCATAGACTTAAAGTCATACCTTTGAAGTCATAATGCATTGCAAGTGTTATTATGGAATGTTGTGCTGTGTTTTCAAGCGCTTCAATGTGCTGCTCTGCAAGGTTTGGAGACAGCGCGTGCGTTCACGGAGATCAAGAGCAGCCGCCGCAGGGGAGGGATACCATGGTAAATAGGTTACCTATTTACCATGGTATCTCTCCCCTGGGTGCGTTGTGTTTTGGTGAGCAATAATGCAGGAAAGCAGCGGGCGGGATGGCGAGCTTGTCCTGCTGCTCCAACACAAGCTACCTTAAGAGCCGGTACGATGCGGGCAATGGGTGAAGTTCGTCAGGAGTACTGCATAAAAAAACGAGTGTGTTGTCGTGGCAGTTGGTGATCAAAGAAATAAAACAAAATAAAATCAATAAATAATAATGTCATAGACTTAAAGTCATACCTTTGAAGTCATAATGCATTGCAAGTGTTATTATGGAATGTTGTGCTGTGTTTTCAAGCGCTTCAATGTGCTGCTCTGCAAGGTTTGGAGACAGCGCGTGCGTTCACGGAGATCAAGAGCAGCCGCCGCAGGGGAGGGATACCATGGTAAATAGGTTACCTATTTACCATGGTATCTCTCCCCTGGGTGCGTTGTGTTTTGGTGAGCAATAATGCAGGAAAGCAGCGGGCGGGATGGCGAGCTTGTCCTGCTGCTCCATCACAAGCTACCTTAAGAGCCGGTACGATGCGGGCAATGGGTGAAGTTCGTCAGGAGTACTGCATAAAAAAACGAGTGTGTTGTCGTGGCAGTTGGTGATCAAAGAAATAAAACAAAATAAAATCAATAAATAATAATGTCATAGACTTAAAGTCATACCTTTGAAGTCATAATGCATTGCAAGTGTTATTATGGAATGTTGTGCTGTGTTTTCAAGCGCTTCAATGTGCTGCTCTGCAAGGTTTGGAGACAGCACGTGCGTTCACGGAGATCAAGAGCAGCCGCCGCAGGGGAGGGATACCACGGTAAACAGGTTCCTATTTACCATGGTATCTCTCCCCTGGGTGCGTTTTGTTTTGGTGAGCAATAATGCAGGAAAGCAGCGGGCGGGATGGCGAGCTTGTCCTGCTGCTCCAACACAAGCTACCTTAAGAGCCGGTACGATGCGGGCAATGGGTGAAGTTCGTCAGGAGTACTGCATAAAAAAACGAGTGTGTTGTCGTGGCAGTTGGTGATCAAAGAAATAAAACAAAATAAAATCAATAAATAATAATGTCATAGACTTAAAGTCATACCTTTGAAGTCATAATGCATTGCAAGTGTTATTATGGAATGTTGTGCTGTGTTTTCAAGCGCTTCAATGTGCTGCTCTGTAAGGTTTGGAGACAGCGCGTGCGTTCACGGAGATCAAGAGCAGCCGGAGATCAAGAGCAGCCGCCGCAGGGGAGGGATACCATGGTAAATAGGTTACCTATTTACCATGGTATCTCTCCCCTGGGTGCGTTGTATTTTGGTGAGCAATAATGCAGGAAAGCAGCGGGCGGGATGGCGAGCTTGTCCTGCTGCTCCAACACAAGCTACCTTAAGAGCCGGTACGATGCGGGCAATGGGTGAAGTTCGTCAGGAGTACTGCATAAAAAAACGAGTGTGTTGTCGTGGCAGTTGGTGATCAAAGAAATAAAACAAAATAAAATCAATAAATAATAATGTCATAGACTTAAAGTCATACCTTTGAAGTCATAATGCATTGCAAGTGTTATTATGGAATGTTGTGCTGTGTTTTCAAGCGCTTCAATGTGCTGCTCTGCAAGGTTTGGAGACAGCGCGTGCGTTCACGGAGATCAAGAGCAGCCGCCGCAGGGGAGGGATACCATGGTAAATAGGTTACCTATTTACCATGGTATCTCTCCCCTGGTGCGTTGTGTTTTGGTGAGCAATAATGCAGGAAAGCAGCGGGCGGGATGGCGAGCTTGTCCTGCTGCTCCAACACAAGCTACCTTAAGAGCCGGTACGATGCGGGCAATGGGTGAAGTTCGTCAGGAGTACTGCATAAAAAAACGAGTGTGTTGTCGTGGCAGTTGGTGATCAAAGAAATAAAACAAAATAAAATCAATAAATAATAATGTCATAGACTTAAAGTCATACCTTTGAAGTCATAATGCATTGCAAGTGTTATTATGGAATGTTGTGCTGTGTTTTCAAGCGCTTCAATGTGCTGCTCTTCAAGGTTTGGAGACAGCGCGTGCGTTCACGGAGATCAAGAGCAGCCGCCGCAGGGGAGGGATACCATGGTAAATAGGTTACCTATTTACCATGGTATCTCTCCCCTGGGTGCGTTGTGTTTTGGTGAGCAATAATGCAGGAAAGCAGCGGGCGGGATGGCGAGCTTGTCCTGCTGCTCCAACACAAGCTACCTTAAGAGCCGGTACGATGCGGGCAATGGGTGAAGTTCGTCAGGAGAACTGCATAAAAAAAACGAGTGTGTTGTCGTGGCAGTTGGTGATCAAAGAAATAAAACAAAATAAAATCAATAAATAATAATGTCATAGACTTAAAGTCATACCTTTGAAGTCATAATGCATTGCAAGTGTTATTATGGAATGTTGTGCTGTGTTTTCAAGCGCTTCAATGTGCTGCTCTGCAAGGTTTGGAGACAGCGCGTGCGTTCACGGAGATCAAGAGCAGCCGCCGCAGGGGAGGGATACCATGGTAAATAGGTTACCTATTTACCATGGTATCTCTCCCCTGGGTGCGTTGTGTTTTGGTGAGCAATAATGCAGGAAAGCAGCGGGCGGGATGGCGAGCTTGTCCTGCTGCTCCAACACAAGCTACCTTAAGAGCCGGTACGATGCGGGCAATGGGTGAAGTTCGTCAGGAGTACTGCATAAAAAAACGAGTGTGTTGTCGTGGCAGTTGGTGATCAAAGAAATAAAACAAAATAAAATCAATAAATAATAATGTCATAGACTTAAAGTCATACCTTTGAAGTCATAATGCATTGCAAGTGTTATTATGGAATGTTGTGCTGTGTTTTCAAGCGCTTCAATGTGCTGCTCTGCAAGGTTTGGAGACAGCGCGTGCGTTCACGGAGATCAAGAGCAGCCGCCGCAGGGGAGGGATACCATGGTAAATAGGTTACCTATTTACCATGGTATCTCTCCCCTGGGTGCGTTGTGTTTTGGTGAGCAATAATGCAGGAAAGCAGCGGGCGGGATGGCGAGCTTGTCCTGCTGCTCCAACACAAGCTACCTTAAGAGCCGGTACGATGCGGGCAATGGGTGAAGTTCGTCAGGAGTACTGCATAAAAAAACGAGTGTGTTGTCGTGGCAGTTGGTGATCAAAGAAATAAAACAAAATAAAATCAATAAATAATAATGTCATAGACTTAAAGTCATACCTTTGAAGTCATAATGCATTGCAAGTGTTATTATGGAATGTTGTGCTGTGTTTTCAAGCGCTTCAATGTGCTGCTCTGCAAGGTTTGGAGACAGCGCGTGCGTTCACGGAGATCAAGAGCAGCCGCCGCAGGGGAGGGATACCATGGTAAATAGGTTACCTATTTACCATGGTATCTCTCCCCTGGGTGCGTTGTGTTTTGGTGAGCAATAATGCAGGAAAGCAGCGGGCGGGATGGCGAGCTTGTCCTGCTGCTCCAACACAAGCTACCTTAAGAGCCGGTACGATGCGGGCAATGGGTGAAGTTCGTCAGGAGTACTGCATAAAAAAACGCGTGTGTTGTCGTGGCAGTTGGTGATCAAAGAAATAAAACAAAATAAAATCAATAAATAATAATGTCATAGACTTAAAGTCATACCTTTGAAGTCATAATGCATTGCAAGTGTTATTATGGAATGTTGTGCTGTGTTTTCAAGCGCTTCAATGTGCTGCTCTGCAAGGTTTGGAGACAGCGCGTGCGTTCACGGAGATCAAGAGCAGCCGCCGCAGGGGAGGGATACCATGGTAAATAGGTTACCTATTTACCATGGTATCTCTCCCCTGGGTGCGTTGTGTTTTGGTGAGCAATAATGCAGGAAAGCAGCGGGCGGGATGGCGAGCTTGTCCTGCTGCTCCATCACAAGCTACCTTAAGAGCCGGTACGATGCGGGCAATGGGTGAAGTTCGTCAGGAGTACTGCATAAAAAAACGCGTGTGTTGTCGTGGCAGTTGGTGATCAAAGAAATAAAACAAAATAAAATCAATAAATAATAATGTCATAGACTTAAAGTCATACCTTTGAAGTCATAATGCATTGCACGTGTTATTATGGAATGTTGTGCTGTGTTTTCAAGCGCTTCAATGTGCTGCTCTGCAAGGTTTGGAGACAGCGCGTGCGTTCACGGAGATCAAGAGCAGCCGCCGCAGGGGAGGGATACCACGGTAAATAGGTTACCTATTTACCATGGTATCTCTCCCCTGGGTGCGTTTTGTTTTGGTGAGCAATAATGCAGGAAAGCAGCGGGCGGGATGGCGAGCTTGTCCTGCTGCTCCAACACAAGCTACCTTAAGAGCCGGTACGATGCGGGCAATGGGTGAAGTTCGTCAGGAGTACTGCATAAAAAAACGAGTGTGTTGTCGTGGCAGTTGGTGATCAAAGAAATAAAACAAAATAAAATCAATAAATAATAATGTCATAGACTTAAAGTCATACCTTTGAAGTCATAATGCATTGCAAGTGTTATTATGGAATGTTGTGCTGTGTTTTCAAGCGCTTCAATGTGCTGCTCTGTAAGGTTTGGAGACAGCGCGTGCGTTCACGGAGATCAAGAGCAGCCGGAGATCAAGAGCAGCCGCCGCAGGGGAGGGATACCATGGTAAATAGGTTACCTATTTACCATGGTATCTCTCCCCTGGGTGCGTTGTATTTTGGTGAGCAATAATGCAGGAAAGCAGCGGGCGGGATGGCGAGCTTGTCCTGCTGCTCCAACACAAGCTACCTTAAGAGCCGGTACGATGCGGGCAATGGGTGAAGTTCGTCAGGAGTACTGCATAAAAAAACGAGTGTGTTGTCGTGGCAGTTGGTGATCAAAGAAATAAAACAAAATAAAATCAATAAATAATAATGTCATAGACTTAAAGTCATACCTTTGAAGTCATAATGCATTGCAAGTGTTATTATGGAATGTTGTGCTGTGTTTTCAAGCGCTTCAATGTGCTGCTCTGCAAGGTTTGGAGACAGCGCGTGCGTTCACGGAGATCAAGAGCAGCCGCCGCAGGGCAGGGATACCATGGTAAATAGGTTACCTATTTACCATGGTATCTCTCCCCTGGGTGCGTTGTGTTTTGGTGAGCAATAATGCAGGAAAGCAGCGGGCGGGATGGCGAGCTTGTCCTGCTGCTCCAACACAAGCTACCTTAAGAGCCGGTACGATGCGGGCAATGGGTGAAGTTCGTCAGGAGTACTGCATAAAAAAACGAGTGTGTTGTCGTGGCAGTTGGTGATCAAAGAAATAAAACAAAATAAAATCAATAAATAATAATGTCATAGACTTAAAGTCATACCTTTGAAGTCATAATGCATTGCAAGTGTTATTATGGAATGTTGTGCTGTGTTTTCAAGCGCTTCAATGTGCTGCTCTGCAAGGTTTGGAGACAGCGCGTGCGTTCACGGAGATCAAGAGCAGCCGCCGCAGGGGAGGGATACCATGGTAAATAGGTTACCTATTTACCATGGTATCTCTCCCCTGGGTGCGTTGTGTTTTGGTGAGCAATAATGCAGGAAAGCAGCGGGCGGGATGGCGAGCTTGTCCTGCTGCTCCAACACAAGCTACCTTAAGAGCCGGTACGATGCGGGCAATGGGTGAAGTTCGTCAGGAGTACTGCATAAAAAAACGAGTGTGTTGTCGTGGCAGTTGGTGATCAAAGAAATAAAACAAAATAAAATCAATAAATAATAATGTCATAGACTTAAAGTCATACCTTTGAAGTCATAATGCATTGCAAGTGTTATTATGGAATGTTGTGCTGTGTTTTCAAGCGCTTCAATGTGCTGCTCTGCAAGGTTTGGAGACAGCGCGTGCGTTCACGGAGATCAAGAGCAGCCGCCGCAGGGGAGGGATACCATGGTAAATAGGTTACCTATTTACCATGGTATCTCTCCCCTGGGTGCGTTGTGTTTTGGTGAGCAATAATGCAGGAAATCAGCGGGCGGGATGGCGAGCTTGTCCTGCTGCTCCATCACAAGCTACCTTAAGAGCCGGTACGATGCGGGCAATGGGTGAAGTTCGTCAGGAGTACTGCATAAAAAAACGAGTGTGTTGTCGTGGCAGTTGGTGATCAAAGAAATAAAACAAAATAAAATCAATAAATAATAATGTCATAGACTTAAAGTCATACCTTTGAAGTCATAATGCATTGCAAGTGTTATTATGGAATGTTGTGCTGTGTTTTCAAGCGCTTCAATGTGCTGCTCTGCAAGGTTTGGAGACAGCGCGTGCGTTCACGGAGATCAAGAGCAGCCGCCGCAGGGGAGGGATACCACGGTAAATAGGTTACCTATTTACCATGGTATCTCTCCCCTGGGTGCGTTTTGTTTTGGTGAGCAATAATGCAGGAAAGCAGCGGGCGGGATGGCGAGCTTGTCCTGCTGCTCCAACACAAGCTACCTTAAGAGCCGGTACGATGCGGGCAATGGGTGAAGTTCGTCAGGAGTACTGCATAAAAAAACGAGTGTGTTGTCGTGGCAGTTGGTGATCAAAGAAATAAAACAAAATAAAATCAATAAATAATAATGTCATAGACTTAAAGTCATACCTTTGAAGTCATAATGCATTGCAAGTGTTATTATGGAATGTTGTGCTGTGTTTTCAAGCGCTTCAATGTGCTGCTCTGTAAGGTTTGGAGACAGCGCGTGCGTTCACGGAGATCAAGAGCAGCCGGAGATCAAGAGCAGCCGCCGCAGGGGAGGGATACCATGGTATCTCTCCCCTGGGTGCGTTGTATTTTGGTGAGCAATAATGCAGGAAAGCAGCGGGCGGGATGGCGAGCTTGTCCTGCTGCTCCAACACAAGCTACCTTAAGAGCCGGTACGATGCGGGCAATGGGTGAAGTTCGTCAGGAGTACTGCATAAAAAAACGAGTGTGTTGTCGTGGCAGTTGGTGATCAAAGAAATAAAACAAAATAAAATCAATAAATAATAATGTCATAGACTTAAAGTCATACCTTTGAAGTCATAATGCATTGCAAGTGTTATTATGGAATGTTGTGCTGTGTTTTCAAGCGCTTCAATGTGCTGCTCTGCAAGGTTTGGAGACAGCGCGTGCGTTCACAGAGATCAAGAGCAGCCGCCGCAGGGGAGGGATACCATGGTAAATAGGTTACCTATTTACCATGGTATCTCTCCCCTGGGTGCGTTGTGTTTTGGTGAGCAATAATGCAGGAAAGCAGCGGGCGGGATGGCGAGCTTGTCCTGCTGCTCCAACACAAGCTACCTTAAGAGCCGGTACGATGCGGGCAATGGGTGAAGTTCGTCAGGAGAACTGCATAAAAAAAACGAGTGTGTTGTCGTGGCAGTTGGTGATCAAAGAAATAAAACAAAATAAAATCAATAAATAATAATGTCATAGACTTAAAGTCATACCTTTGAAGTCATAATGCATTGCAAGTGTTATTATGGAATGTTGTGCTGTGTTTTCAAGCGCTTCAATGTGCTGCTCTGCAAGGTTTGGAGACAGCGCGTGCGTTCACGGAGATCAAGAGCAGCCGCCGCAGGGGAGGGATACCATGGTAAATTGGTTACCTATTTACCATGGTATCTCTCCCCTGGGTGCGTTGTGTTTTGGTGAGCAATAATGCAGGAAAGCAGCGGGCGGGATGGCGAGCTTGTCCTGCTGCTCCAACACAAGCTACCTTAAGAGCCGGTACGATGCGGGCAATGGGTGAAGTTCGTCAGGAGTACTGCATAAAAAAACGAGTGTGTTGTCGTAGCAGTTGGTGATCAAAGAGATAAAACAAAATAAAATCAATAAATAATAATGTCATAGACTTAAAGTCATACCTTTGAAGTCATAATGCATTGCAAGTGTTATTATGGAATGTTGTGCTGTGTTTTCAAGCGCTTCAATGTGCTGCTCTGCAAGGTTTGGAGACAGCGCGTGCGTTCACGGAGATCAAGAGCAGCCGCCGCAGGGGAGGGATACCATGGTAAATAGGTTACCTATTTACCATGGTATCTCTCCCCTGGGTGCGTTGTGTTTTGGTGAGCAATAATGCAGGAAAGCAGCGGGCGGGATGGCGAGCTTGTCCTGCTGCTCCAACACAAGCTACCTTAAGAGCCGGTACGATGCGGGCAATGGGTGAAGTTCGTCAGGAGTACTGCATAAAAAAACGAGTGTGTTGTCGTGGCAGTTGGTGATCAAAGAAATAAAACAAAATAAAATCAATAAATAATAATGTCATAGACTTAAAGTCATACCTTTGAAGTCATAATGCATTGCAAGTGTTATTATGGAATGTTGTGCTGTGTTTTCAAGCGCTTCAATGTGCTGCTCTGCAAGGTTTGGAGACAGCGCGTGCGTTCACGGAGATCAAGAGCAGCCGCCGCAGGGGAGGGATACCATGGTAAATAGGTTACCTATTTACCATGGTATCTCTCCCCTGGGTGCGTTGTGTTTTGGTGAGCAATAATGCAGGAAATCAGCGGGCGGGATGGCGAGCTTGTCCTGCTGCTCCATCACAAGCTACCTTAAGAGCCGGTACGATGCGGGCAATGGGTGAAGTTCGTCAGGAGTACTGCATAAAAAAACGAGTGTGTTGTCGTGGCAGTTGGTGATCAAAGAAATAAAACAAAATAAAATCAATAAATAATAATGTCATAGACTTAAAGTCATACCTTTGAAGTCATAATGCATTGCAAGTGTTATTATGGAATGTTGTGCTGTGTTTTCAAGCGCTTCAATGTGCTGCTCTGCAAGGTTTGGAGACAGCGCGTGCGTTCACGGAGATCAAGAGCAGCCGCCGCAGGGGAGGGATACCACGGTAAATAGGTTACCTATTTACCATGGTATCTCTCCCCTGGGTGCGTTTTGTTTTGGTGAGCAATAATGCAGGAAAGCAGCGGGCGGGATGGCGAGCTTGTCCTGCTGCTCCAACACAAGCTACCTTAAGAGCCGGTACGATGCGGGCAATGGGTGAAGTTCGTCAGGAGTACTGCATAAAAAAACGAGTGTGTTGTCGTGGCAGTTGGTGATCAAAGAAATAAAACAAAATAAAATCAATAAATAATAATGTCATAGACTTAAAGTCATACCTTTGAAGTCATAATGCATTGCAAGTGTTATTATGGAATGTTGTGCTGTGTTTTCAAGCGCTTCAATGTGCTGCTCTGTAAGGTTTGGAGACAGCGCGTGCGTTCACGGAGATCAAGAGCAGCCGGAGATCAAGAGCAGCCGCCGCAGGGGAGGGATACCATGGTATCTCTCCCCTGGGTGCGTTGTATTTTGGTGAGCAATAATGCAGGAAAGCAGCGGGCGGGATGGCGAGCTTGTCCTGCTGCTCCAACACAAGCTACCTTAAGAGCCGGTACGATGCGGGCAATGGGTGAAGTTCGTCAGGAGTACTGCATAAAAAAACGAGTGTGTTGTCGTGGCAGTTGGTGATCAAAGAAATAAAACAAAATAAAATCAATAAATAATAATGTCATAGACTTAAAGTCATACCTTTGAAGTCATAATGCATTGCAAGTGTTATTATGGAATGTTGTGCTGTGTTTTCAAGCGCTTCAATGTGCTGCTCTGCAAGGTTTGGAGACAGCGCGTGCGTTCACGGAGATCAAGAGCAGCCGCCGCAGGGGAGGGATACCATGGTAAATAGGTTACCTATTTACCATGGTATCTCTCCCCTGGGTGCGTTGTGTTTTGGTGAGCAATAATGCAGGAAAGCAGCGGGCGGGATGGCGAGCTTGTCCTGCTGCTCCAACACAAGCTACCTTAAGAGCCGGTACGATGCGGGCAATGGGTGAGGTTCGTCAGGAGTACTGCATAAAAAAACGAGTGTGTTGTCGTGGCAGTTGGTGATCAAAGAAATAAAACAAAATAAAATCAATAAATAATAATGTCATAGACTTAAAGTCATACCTTTGAAGTCATAATGCATTGCAAGTGTTATTATGGAATGTTGTGCTGTGTTTTCAAGCGCTTCAATGTGCTGCTCTGCAAGGTTTGGAGACAGCGCGTGCGTTCACGGAGATCAAGAGCAGCCGCCGCAGGGGAGGGATACCATGGTAAATAGGTTACCTATTTACCATGGTATCTCTCCCCTGGGTGCGTTGTGTTTTGGTGAGCAATAATGCAGGAAAGCAGCGGGCGGGATGGCGAGCTTGTCCTGCTGCTCCAACACAAGCTACCTTAAGAGCCGGTACGATGCGGGCAATGGGTGAAGTTCGTCAGGAGAACTGCATAAAAAAAACGAGTGTGTTGTCGTGGCAGTTGGTGATCAAAGAAATAAAACAAAATAAAATCAATAAATAATAATGTCATAGACTTAAAGTCATACCTTTGAAGTCATAATGCATTGCAAGTGTTATTATGGAATGTTGTGCTGTGTTTTCAAGCGCTTCAATGTGCTGCTCTGCAAGGTTTGGAGACAGCGCGTGCGTTCACGGAGATCAAGAGCAGCCGCCGCAGGGGAGGGATACCATGGTAAATTGGTTACCTATTTACCATGGTATCTCTCCCCTGGGTGCGTTGTGTTTTGGTGAGCAATAATGCAGGAAAGCAGCGGGCGGGATGGCGAGCTTGTCCTGCTGCTCCAACACAAGCTACCTTAAGAGCCGGTACGATGCGGGCAATGGGTGAAGTTCGTCAGGAGTACTGCATAAAAAAACGAGTGTGTTGTCGTAGCAGTTGGTGATCAAAGAGATAAAACAAAATAAAATCAATAAATAATAATGTCATAGACTTAAAGTCATACCTTTGAAGTCATAATGCATTGCAAGTGTTATTATGGAATGTTGTGCTGTGTTTTCAAGCGCTTCAATGTGCTGCTCTGCAAGGTTTGGAGACAGCGCGTGCGTTCACGGAGATCAAGAGCAGCCGCCGCAGGGGAGGGATACCATGGTAAATAGGTTACCTATTTACCATGGTATCTCTCCCCTGGGTGCGTTGTGTTTTGGTGAGCAATAATGCAGGAAAGCAGCGGGCGGGATGGCGAGCTTGTCCTGCTGCTCCAACACAAGCTACCTTAAGAGCCGGTACGATGCGGGCAATGGGTGAAGTTCGTCAGGAGTACTGCATAAAAAAACGAGTGTGTTGTCGTGGCAGTTGGTGATCAAAGAAATAAAACAAAATAAAATCAATAAATAATAATGTCATAGACTTAAAGTCATACCTTTGAAGTCATAATGCATTGCAAGTGTTATTATGGAATGTTGTGCTGTGTTTTCAAGCGCTTCAATGTGCTGCTCTGCAAGGTTTGGAGACAGCGCGTGCGTTCACGGAGATCAAGAGCAGCCGCCGCAGGGGAGGGATACCATGGTAAATAGGTTACCTATTTACCATGGTATCTCTCCCCTGGGTGCGTTGTGTTTTGGTGAGCAATAATGCAGGAAATCAGCGGGCGGGATGGCGAGCTTGTCCTGCTGCTCCATCACAAGCTACCTTAAGAGCCGGTACGATGCGGGCAATGGGTGAAGTTCGTCAGGAGTACTGCATAAAAAAACGAGTGTGTTGTCGTGGCAGTTGGTGATCAAAGAAATAAAACAAAATAAAATCAATAAATAATAATGTCATAGACTTAAAGTCATACCTTTGAAGTCATAATGCATTGCAAGTGTTATTATGGAATGTTGTGCTGTGTTTTCAAGCGCTTCAATGTGCTGCTCTGCAAGGTTTGGAGACAGCGCGTGCGTTCACGGAGATCAAGAGCAGCCGCCGCAGGGGAGGGATACCACGGTAAATAGGTTACCTATTTACCATGGTATCTCTCCCCTGGGTGCGTTTTGTTTTGGTGAGCAATAATGCAGGAAAGCAGCGGGCGGGATGGCGAGCTTGTCCTGCTGCTCCAACACAAGCTACCTTAAGAGCCGGTACGATGCGGGCAATGGGTGAAGTTCGTCAGGAGTACTGCATAAAAAAACGAGTGTGTTGTCGTGGCAGTTGGTGATCAAAGAAATAAAACAAAATAAAATCAATAAATAATAATGTCATAGACTTAAAGTCATACCTTTGAAGTCATAATGCATTGCAAGTGTTATTATGGAATGTTGTGCTGTGTTTTCAAGCGCTTCAATGTGCTGCTCTGTAAGGTTTGGAGACAGCGCGTGCGTTCACGGAGATCAAGAGCAGCCGCCGCAGGGGAGGGATACCATGGTATCTCTCCCCTGGGTGCGTTGTATTTTGGTGAGCAATAATGCAGGAAAGCAGCGGGCGGGATGGCGAGCTTGTCCTGCTGCTCCAACACAAGCTACCTTAAGAGCCGGTACGATGCGGGCAATGGGTGAAGTTCGTCAGGAGTACTGCATAAAAAAACGAGTGTGTTGTCGTGGCAGTTGGTGATCAAAGAAATAAAACAAAATAAAATCAATAAATAATAATGTCATAGACTTAAAGTCATACCTTTGAAGTCATAATGCATTGCAAGTGTTATTATGGAATGTTGTGCTGTGTTTTCAAGCGCTTCAATGTGCTGCTCTGCAAGGTTTGGAGACAGCGCGTGCGTTCACGGAGATCAAGAGCAGCCGCCGCAGGGGAGGGATACCATGGTAAATAGGTTACCTATTTACCATGGTATCTCTCCCCTGGGTGCGTTGTGTTTTGGTGAGCAATAATGCAGGAAAGCAGCGGGCGGGATGGCGAGCTTGTCCTGCTGCTCCAACACAAGCTACCTTAAGAGCCGGTACGATGCGGGCAATGGGTGAAGTTCGTCAGGAGAACTGCATAAAAAAAACGAGTGTGTTGTCGTGGCAGTTGGTGATCAAAGAAATAAAACAAAATAAAATCAATAAATAATAATGTCATAGACTTAAAGTCATACCTTTGAAGTCATAATGCATTGCAAGTGTTATTATGGAATGTTGTGCTGTGTTTTCAAGCGCTTCAATGTGCTGCTCTGCAAGGTTTGGAGACAGCGCGTGCGTTCACGGAGATCAAGAGCAGCCGCCGCAGGGGAGGGATACCATGGTAAATTGGTTACCTATTTACCATGGTATCTCTCCCCTGGGTGCGTTGTGTTTTGGTGAGCAATAATGCAGGAAAGCAGCGGGCGGGATGGCGAGCTTGTCCTGCTGCTCCAACACAAGCTACCTTAAGAGCCGGTACGATGCGGGCAATGGGTGAAGTTCGTCAGGAGTACTGCATAAAAAAACGAGTGTGTTGTCGTAGCAGTTGGTGATCAAAGAGATAAAACAAAATAAAATCAATAAATAATAATGTCATAGACTTAAAGTCATACCTTTGAAGTCATAATGCATTGCAAGTGTTATTATGGAATGTTGTGCTGTGTTTTCAAGCGCTTCAATGTGCTGCTCTGCAAGGTTTGGAGACAGCGCGTGCGTTCACGGAGATCAAGAGCAGCCGCCGCAGGGGAGGGATACCATGGTAAATAGGTTACCTATTTACCATGGTATCTCTCCCCTGGGTGCGTTGTGTTTTGGTGAGCAATAATGCAGGAAAGCAGCGGGCGGGATGGCGAGCTTGTCCTGCTGCTCCAACACAAGCTACCTTAAGAGCCGGTACGATGCGGGCAATGGGTGAAGTTCGTCAGGAGTACTGCATAAAAAAACGAGTGTGTTGTCGTGGCAGTTGGTGATCAAAGAAATAAAACAAAATAAAATCAATAAATAATAATGTCATAGACTTAAAGTCATACCTTTGAAGTCATAATGCATTGCAAGTGTTATTATGGAATGTTGTGCTGTGTTTTCAAGCGCTTCAATGTGCTGCTCTGCAAGGTTTGGAGACAGCGCGTGCGTTCACGGAGATCAAGAGCAGCCGCCGCAGGGGAGGGATACCATGGTAAATAGGTTACCTATTTACCATGGTATCTCTCCCCTGGGTGCGTTGTGTTTTGGTGAGCAATAATGCAGGAAAGCAGCGGGCGGGATGGCGAGCTTGTCCTGCTGCTCCAACACAAGCTACCTTAAGAGCCGGTAGGATGCGGGCAATGGGTGAAGTTCGTCAGGAGTACTGCATAAAAAAACGAGTGTGTTGTCGTGGCAGTTGGTGATCAAAGAAATAAAACAAAATAAAATCAATAAATAATAATGTCATAGACTTAAAGTCATACCTTTGAAGTCATAATGCATTGCAAGTGTTATGATGGAATGTTGTGCTGTGTTTTCAAGCGCTTCAATGTGCTGCTCTGCAAGGTTTGGAGACAGCGCGTGCGTTCACGGAGATCATGAGCAGCCGCCGCAGGGGAGGGATACCATGGTAAATTGGTTACCTATTTACCATGGTATCTCTCCCCTGGGTGCGTTGTGTTTTGGTGAGCAATAATGCAGGAAAGCAGCGGGCGGGATGGCGAGCTTGTCCTGCTGCTCCAACACAAGCTACCTTAAGAGCCGGTACGATGCGGGCAATGGGTGAAGTTCGTCAGGAGTACTGCATAAAAAAACGAGTGTGTTGTCGTAGCAGTTGGTGATCAAAGAGATAAAACAAAATAAAATCAATAAATAATAATGTCATAGACTTAAAGTCATACCTTTGAAGTCATAATGCATTGCAAGTGTTATTATGGAATGTTGTGCTGTGTTTTCAAGCGCTTCAATGTGCTGCTCTGCAAGGTTTGGAGACAGCGCGTGCGTTCACGGAGATCAAGAGCAGCCGCCGCAGGGGAGGGATACCATGGTAAATAGGTTACCTATTTACCATGGTATCTCTCCCCTGGGTGCGTTGTGTTTTGGTGAGCAATAATGCAGGAAAGCAGCGGGCGGGATGGCGAGCTTGTCCTGCTGCTCCAACACAAGCTACCTTAAGAGCCGGTACGATGCGGGCAATGGGTGAAGTTCGTCAGGAGTACTGCATAAAAAAACGAGTGTGTTGTCGTGGCAGTTGGTGATCAAAGAAATAAAACAAAATAAAATCAATAAATAATAATGTCATAGACTTAAAGTCATACCTTTGAAGTCATAATGCATTGCAAGTGTTATTATGGAATGTTGTGCTGTGTTTTCAAGCGCTTCAATGTGCTGCTCTGCAAGGTTTGGAGACAGCGCGTGCGTTCACGGAGATCAAGAGCAGCCGCCGCAGGGGAGGGATACCATGGTAAATAGGTTACCTATTTACCATGGTATCTCTCCCCTGGGTGCGTTGTGTTTTGGTGAGCAATAATGCAGGAAAGCAGCGGGCGGGATGGCGAGCTTGTCCTGCTGCTCCAACACAAGCTACCTTAAGAGCCGGTAGGATGCGGGCAATGGGTGAAGTTCGTCAGGAGTACTGCATAAAAAAACGAGTGTGTTGTCGTGGCAGTTGGTGATCAAAGAAATAAAACAAAATAAAATCAATAAATAATAATGTCATAGACTTAAAGTCATACCTTTGAAGTCATAATGCATTGCAAGTGTTATGATGGAATGTTGTGCTGTGTTTTCAAGCGCTTCAATGTGCTGCTCTGCAAGGTTTGGAGACAGCGCGTGCGTTCACGGAGATCATGAGCAGCCGCCGCAGGGGAGGGATACCATGGTAAATAGGTTACCTATTTACCATGGTATCTCTCCCCTGGGTGCGTTGTGTTTTGGTGAGCAATAATGCAGGAAAGCAGCGGGCGGGATGGCGAGCTTGTCCTGCTGCTCCAACACAAGCTACCTTAAGAGCCGGTACGATGCGGGCAATGGGTGAAGTTCGTCAGGAGTACTGCATAAAAAAACGAGTGTGTTGTCGTGGCAGTTGGTGATCAAAGAAATAAAACAAAATAAAATCAATAAATAATAATGTCATAGACTTAAAGTCATACCTTTGAAGTCATAATGCATTGCAAGTGTTATTATGGAATGTTGTGCTGTGTTTTCAAGCGCTTCAATGTGCTGCTCTGTAAGGTTTGGAGACAGCGCGTGTGTTCACGGAGATCAAGAGCAGCCGGAGATCAAGAGCAGCCGCCGCAGGGGAGGGATACCATGGTAAATAGGTTACCTATTTACCATGGTATCTCTCCCCTGGGTGCGTTGTATTTTGGTGAGCAATAATGCAGGAAAGCAGCGGGCGGGATGGCGAGCTTGTCCTGCTGCTCCAACACAAGCTACCTTAAGAGCCGGTACGATGCGGGCAATGGGTGAAGTTCGTCAGGAGTACTGCATAAAAAAACGAGTGTGTTGTCGTGGCAGTTGGTGATCAAAGAAATAAAACAAAATAAAATCAATAAATAATAATGTCATAGACTTAAAGTCATACCTTTGAAGTCATAATGCATTGCAAGTGTTATTATGGAATGTTGTGCTGTGTTTTCAAGCGCTTCAATGTGCTGCTCTGCAAGGTTTGGAGACAGCGCGTGCGTTCACGGAGATCAAGAGCAGCCGCCGCAGGGGAGGGATACCATGGTAAATAGGTTACCTATTTACCATGGTATCTCTCCCCTGGGTGCGTTGTGTTTTGGTGAGCAATAATGCAGGAAAGCAGCGGGCGGGATGGCGAGCTTGTCCTGCTGCTCCAACTCAAGCTACCTTAAGAGCCGGTACGATGCGGGCAATGGGTGAAGTTCGTCAGGAGTACTGCATAAAAAAACGATTGTGTTGTCGTGGCAGTTGGTGATCAAAGAAATAAAACAAAATAAAATCAATAAATAATAATGTCATAGACTTAAAGTCATACCTTTGAAGTCATAATGCATTGCAAGTGTTATTATGGAATGTTGTGCTGTGTTTTCAAGCGCTTCAATGTGCTGCTCTGCAAGGTTTGGAGACAGCGCGTGCGTTCACGGAGATCAAGAGCAGCCGCCGCAGGGGAGGGATACCATGGTAAATAGGTTACCTATTTACCATGGTATCTCTCCCCTGGGTGCGTTGTGTTTTGGTGAGCAATAATGCAGGAAAGCAGCGGGCGGGATGGCGAGCTTGTCCTGCTGCTCCAACACAAGCTACCTTAAGAGCCGGTACGATGCGGGCAATGGGTGAAGTTCGTCAGGAGTACTGCATAAAAAAACGAGTGTGTTGTCGTGGCAGTTGGTGATCAAAGAAATAAAACAAAATAAAATCAATAAATAATAATGTCATAGACTTAAAGTCATACCTTTGAAGTCATAATGCATTGCAAGTGTTATTATGGAATGTTGTGCTGTGTTTTCAAGCGCTTCAATGTGCTGCTCTGCAAGGTTTGGAGACAGCGCGTGCGTTCACGGAGATCAAGAGCAGCCGCCGCAGGGGAGGGATACCACGGTAAATAGGTTACCTATTTACCATGGTATCTCTCCCCTGGGTGCGTTGTGTTTTGGTGAGCAATAATGCAGGAAAGCAGCGGGCGGGATGGCGAGCTTGTCCTGCTGCTCCAACACAAGCTACCTTAAGAGCCGGTACGATGCGGGCAATGGGTGAAGTTCGTCAGGAGTACTGCATAAAAAAACGAGTGTGTTGTCGTGGCAGTTGGTGATCAAAGAAATAAAACAAAATAAAATCAATAAATAATAATGTCATAGACTTAAAGTCATACCTTTGAAGTCATAATGCATTGCAAGTGTTATTATGGAATGTTGTGCTGTGTTTTCAAGCGCTTCAATGTGCTGCTCTGCAAGGTTTGGAGACAGCGCGTGCGTTCACGGAGATCAAGAGCAGCCGCCGCAGGGGAGGGATACCATGGTAAATAGGTTACCTATTTACCATGGTATCTCTCCCCTGGGTGCGTTGTGTTTTGGTGAGCAATAATGCAGGAAAGCAGCGGGCGGGATGGCGAGCTTGTCCTGCTGCTCCAACACAAGCTACCTTAAGAGCCGGTACGATGCGGGCAATGGGTGAAGTTCGTCAGCAGTACTGCATAAAAAAACGAGTGTGTTGTCGTGGCAGTTGGTGATCAAAGAAATAAAACAAAATAAAATCAATAAATAATAATGTCATAGACTTAAAGTCATACCTTTGAAGTCATAATGCATTGCAAGTGTTATTATGGAATGTTGTGCTGTGTTTTCAAGCGCTTCAATGTGCTGCTCTGCAAGGTTTGGAGACAGCGCGTGCGTTCACGGAGATCATGAGCAGCCGCCGCAGGGGAGGGATACCATGGTAAATAGGTTACCTATTTACCATGGTATCTCTCCCCTGGGTGCGTTGTGTTTTGGTGAGCAATAATGCAGGAAAGCAGCGGGCGGGATGGCGAGCTTGTCCTGCTGCTCCAACACAAGCTACCTTAAGAGCCGGTACGATGCGGGCAATGGGTGAAGTTCGTCAGGAGTACTGCATAAAAAAACGAGTGTGTTGTCGTGGCAGTTGGTGATCAAAGAAATAAAACAAAATAAAATCAATAAATAATAATGTCATAGACTTAAAGTCATACCTTTGAAGTCATAATGCATTGCAAGTGTTAATATGGAATGTTGTGCTGTGTTTTCAAGCGCTTCAATGTGCTGCTCTGTAAGGTTTGGAGACAGCGCGTGCGTTCACGGAGATCAAGAGCAGCCGGAGATCAAGAGCAGCCGCCGCAGGGGAGGGATACCATGGTAAATAGGTTACCTATTTACCATGGTATCTCTCCCCTGGGTGCGTTGTATTTTGGTGAGCAATAATGCAGGAAAGCAGCGGGCGGGATGGCGAGCTTGTCCTGCTGCTCCAACACAAGCTACCTTAAGAGCCGGTACGATGCGGGCAATGGGTGAAGTTCGTCAGGAGTACTGCATAAAAAAACGAGTGTGTTGTCGTGGCAGTTGGTGATCAAAGAAATAAAACAAAATAAAATCAATAAATAATAATGTCATAGACTTAAAGTCATACCTTTGAAGTCATAATGCATTGCAAGTGTTATTATGGAATGTTGTGCTGTGTTTTCAAGCGCTTCAATGTGCTGCTCTGCAAGGTTTGGAGACAGCGCGTGCGTTCACGGAGATCAAGAGCAGCCGCCGCAGGGGAGGGATACCATGGTAAATAGGTTACCTATTTACCATGGTATCTCTCCCCTGGGTGCGTTGTGTTTTGGTGAGCAATAATGCAGGAAAGCAGCGGGCGGGATGGCGAGCTTGTCCTGCTGCTCCAACACAAGCTACCTTAAGAGCCGGTACGATGCGGGCAATGGGTGAAGTTCGTCAGGAGTACTGCATAAAAAAACGAGTGTGTTGTCGTGGCAGTTGGTGATCAAAGAAATAAAACAAAATAAAATCAATAAATAATAATGTCATAGACTTAAAGTCATACCTTTGAAGTCATAATGCATTGCAAGTGTTATTATGGAATGTTGTGCTGTGTTTTCAAGCGCTTCAATGTGCTGCTCTGCAAGGTTTGGAGACAGCGCGTGCGTTCACGGAGATCAAGAGCAGCCGCCGCAGGGGAGGGATACCATGGTAAATAGGTTACCTATTTACCATGGTATCTCTCCCCTGGGTGCGTTGTGTTTTGGTGAGCAATAATGCAGGAAAGCAGCGGGCGGGATGGCGAGCTTGTCCTGCTGCTCCAACACAAGCTACCTTAAGAGCCGGTACGATGCGGGCAATGGGTGAAGTTCGTCAGGAGTACTGCATAAAAAAACGAGTGTGTTGTCGTGGCAGTTGGTGATCAAAGAAATAAAACAAAATAAAATCAATAAATAATAATGTCATAGACTTAAAGTCATACCTTTGAAGTCATAATGCATTGCAAGTGTTAATATGGAATGTTGTGCTGTGTTTTCAAGCGCTTCAATGTGCTCCTCTGTAAGGTTTGGAGACAGCGCGTGCGTTCACGGAGATCAAGAGCAGCCGGAGATCAAGAGCAGCCGCCGCAGGGGAGGGATACCATGGTAAATAGGTTACCTATTTACCATGGTATCTCTCCCCTGGGTGCGTTGTATTTTGGTGAGCAATAATGCAGGAAAGCAGCGGGCGGGATGGCGAGCTTGTCCTGCTGCTCCAACACAAGCTACCTTAAGAGCCGGTACGATGCGGGCAATGGGTGAAGTTCGTCAGGAGTACTGCATAAAAAAACGAGTGTGTTGTCGTGGCAGTTGGTGATCAAAGAAATAAAACAAAATAAAATCAATAAATAATAATGTCATAGACTTAAAGTCATACCTTTGAAGTCATAATGCATTGCAAGTGTTATTATGGAATGTTGTGCTGTGTTTTCAAGCGCTTCAATGTGCTGCTCTGCAAGGTTTGGAGACAGCGCGTGCGTTCACGGAGATCAAGAGCAGCCGCCGCAGGGGAGGGATACCATGGTAAATAGGTTACCTATTTACCATGGTATCTCTCCCCTGGGTGCGTTGTGTTTTGGTGAGCAATAATGCAGGAAAGCAGCGGGCGGGATGGCGAGCTTGTCCTGCTGCTCCAACACAAGCTACCTTAAGAGCCGGTACGATGCGGGCAATGGGTGAAGTTCGTCAGGAGTACTGCATAAAAAAACGAGTGTGTTGTCGTGGCAGTTGGTGATCAAAGAAATAAAACAAAATAAAATCAATAAATAATAATGTCATAGACTTAAAGTCATACCTTTGAAGTCATAATGCATTGCAAGTGTTATTATGGAATGTTGTGCTGTGTTTTCAAGCGCTTCAATGTGCTGCTCTGCAAGGTTTGGAGACAGCGCGTGCGTTCACGGAGATCAAGAGCAGCCGCCGCAGGGGAGGGATACCATGGTAAATAGGTTACCTATTTACCATGGTATCTCTCCCCTGGGTGCGTTGTGTTTTGGTGAGCAATAATGCAGGAAAGCAGCGGGCGGGATGGCGAGCTTGCCCTGCTGCTCCAACACAAGCTACCTTAAGAGCCGGTACGATGCGGGCAATGGGTGAAGTTCGTCAGGAGTACTGCATAAAAAAACGAGTGTGTTGTCGTGGCAGTTGGTGATCAAAGAAATAAAACAAAATAAAATCAATAAATAATAATGTCATAGACTTAAAGTCATACCTTTGAAGTCATAATGCATTGCAAGTGTTATTATGGAATGTTGTGCTGTGTTTTCAAGCGCTTCAATGTGCTGCTCTGCAAGGTTTGGAGACAGCGCGTGCGTTCACGGAGATCAAGAGCAGCCGCCGCAGGGGAGGGATACCATGGTAAATAGGTTACCTATTTACCATGGTATCTCTCCCCTGGGTGCGTTGTGTTTTGGTGAGCAATAATGCAGGAAAGCAGCGGGCGGGATGGCGAGCTTGTCCTGCTGCTCCAACACAAGCTACCTTAAGAGCCGGTACGATGCGGGCAATGGGTGAAGTTCGTCAGGAGTACTGCATAAAAAAACGCGTGTGTTGTCGTGGCAGTTGGTGATCAAAGAAATAAAACAAAATAAAATCAATAAATAATAATGTCATAGACTTAAAGTCATACCTTTGAAGTCATAATGCATTGCAAGTGTTATTATGGAATGTTGTGCTGTGTTTTCAAGCGCTTCAATGTGCTGCTCTGCAAGGTTTGGAGACAGCGCGTGCGTTCACGGAGATCAAGAGCAGCCGCCGCAGGGGAGGGATACCATGGTAAATAGGTTACCTATTTACCATGGTATCTCTCCCCTGGGTGCGTTGTGTTTTGGTGAGCAATAATGCAGGAAAGCAGCGGGCGGGATGGCGAGCTTGTCCTGCTGCTCCATCACAAGCTACCTTAAGAGCCGGTACGATGCGGGCAATGGGTGAAGTTCGTCAGGAGTACTGCATAAAAAAACGAGTGTGTTGTCGTGGCAGTTGGTGATCAAAGAAATAAAACAAAATAAAATCAATAAATAATAATGTCATAGACTTAAAGTCATACCTTTGAAGTCATAATGCATTGCAAGTGTTATTATGGAATGTTGTGCTGTGTTTTCAAGCGCTTCAATGTGCTGCTCTGCAAGGTTTGGAGACAGCGCGTGCGTTCACGGAGATCAAGAGCAGCCGCCGCAGGGGAGGGATACCACGGTAAATAGGTTACCTATTTACCATGGTATCTCTCCCCTGGGTGCGTTTTGTTTTGGTGAGCAATAATGCAGGAAAGCAGCGGGCGGGATGGCGAGCTTGTCCTGCTGCTCCAACACAAGCTACCTTAAGAGCCGGTACGATGCGGGCAATGGGTGAAGTTCGTCAGGAGTACTGCATAAAAAAACGAGTGTGTTGTCGTGGCAGTTGGTGATCAAAGAAATAAAACAAAATAAAATCAATAAATAATAATGTCATAGACTTAAAGTCATACCTTTGAAGTCATAATGCATTGCAAGTGTTATTATGGAATGTTGTGCTGTGTTTTCAAGCGCTTCAATGTGCTGCTCTGTAAGGTTTGGAGACAGCGCGTGCGTTCACGGAGATCAAGAGCAGCCGGAGATCAAGAGCAGCCGCCGCAGGGGAGGGATACCATGGTAAATAGGTTACCTATTTACCATGGTATCTCTCCCCTGGGTGCGTTGTATTTTGGTGAGCAATAATGCAGGAAAGCAGCGGGCGGGATGGCGAGCTTGTCCTGCTGCTCCAACACAAGCTACCTTAAGAGCCGGTACGATGCGGGCAATGGGTGAAGTTCGTCAGGAGTACTGCATAAAAAAACGAGTGTGTTGTCGTGGCAGTTGGTGATCAAAGAAATAAAACAAAATAAAATCAATAAATAATAATGTCATAGACTTAAAGTCATACCTTTGAAGTCATAATGCATTGCAAGTGTTATTATGGAATGTTGTGCTGTGTTTTCAAGCGCTTCAATGTGCTGCTCTGCAAGGTTTGGAGACAGCGCGTGCGTTCACGGAGATCAAGAGCAGCCGCCGCAGGGGAGGGATACCATGGTAAATAGGTTACCTATTTACCATGGTATCTCTCCCCTGGGTGCGTTGTGTTTTGGTGAGCAATAATGCAGGAAAGCAGCGGGCGGGATGGCGAGCTTGTCCTGCTGCTCCAACACAAGCTACCTTAAGAGCCGGTACGATGCGGGCAATGGGTGAAGTTCGTCAGGAGTACTGCATAAAAAAACGAGTGTGTTGTCGTGGCAGTTGGTGATCAAAGAAATAAAACAAAATAAAATCAATAAATAATAATGTCATAGACTTAAAGTCATACCTTTGAAGTCATAATGCATTGCAAGTGTTATTATGGAATGTTGTGCTGTGTTTTCAAGCGCTTCAATGTGCTGCTCTGCAAGGTTTGGAGACAGCGCGTGCGTTCACGGAGATCAAGAGCAGCCGCCGCAGGGGAGGGATACCATGGTAAATAGGTTACCTATTTACCATGGTATCTCTCCCCTGGGTGCGTTGTGTTTTGGTGAGCAATAATGCAGGAAATCAGCGGGCGGGATGGCGAGCTTGTCCTGCTGCTCCATCACAAGCTACCTTAAGAGCCGGTACGATGCGGGCAATGGGTGAAGTTCGTCAGGAGTACTGCATAAAAAAACGAGTGTGTTGTCGTGGCAGTTGGTGATCAAAGAAATAAAACAAAATAAAATCAATAAATAATAATGTCATAGACTTAAAGTCATACCTTTGAAGTCATAATGCATTGCAAGTGTTATTATGGAATGTTGTGCTGTGTTTTCAAGCGCTTCAATGTGCTGCTCTGCAAGGTTTGGAGACAGCGCGTGCGTTCACGGAGATCAAGAGCAGCCGCCGCAGGGGAGGGATACCACGGTAAATAGGTTACCTATTTACCATGGTATCTCTCCCCTGGGTGCGTTTTGTTTTGGTGAGCAATAATGCAGGAAAGCAGCGGGCGGGATGGCGAGCTTGTCCTGCTGCTCCAACACAAGCTACCTTAAGAGCCGGTACGATGCGGGCAATGGGTGAAGTTCGTCAGGAGTACTGCATAAAAAAACGAGTGTGTTGTCGTGGCAGTTGGTGATCAAAGAAATAAAACAAAATAAAATCAATAAATAATAATGTCATAGACTTAAAGTCATACCTTTGAAGTCATAATGCATTGCAAGTGTTATTATGGAATGTTGTGCTGTGTTTTCAAGCGCTTCAATGTGCTGCTCTGCAAGGTTTGGAGACAGCGCGTGCGTTCACGGAGATCAAGAGCAGCCGCCGCAGGGGAGGGATACCATGGTAAATAGGTTACCTATTTACCATGGTATCTCTCCCCTGGGTGCGTTGTGTTTTGGTGAGCAATAATGCAGGAAAGCAGCGGGCGGGATGGCGAGCTTGTCCTGCTGCTCCAACACAAGCTACCTTAAGAGCCGGTACGATGCGGGCAATGGGTGAAGTTCGTCAGGAGAACTGCATAAAAAAAACGAGTGTGTTGTCGTGGCAGTTGGTGATCAAAGAAATAAAACAAAATAAAATCAATAAATAATAATGTCATAGACTTAAAGTCATACCTTTGAAGTCATAATGCATTGCAAGTGTTATTATGGAATGTTGTGCTGTGTTTTCAAGCGCTTCAATGTGCTGCTCTGCAAGGTTTGGAGACAGCGCGTGCGTTCACGGAGATCAAGAGCAGCCGCCGCAGGGGAGGGATACCATGGTAAATTGGTTACCTATTTACCATGGTATCTCTCCCCTGGGTGCGTTGTGTTTTGGTGAGCAATAATGCAGGAAAGCAGCGGGCGGGATGGCGAGCTTGTCCTGCTGCTCCAACACAAGCTACCTTAAGAGCCGGTACGATGCGGGCAATGGGTGAAGTTCGTCAGGAGTACTGCATAAAAAAACGAGTGTGTTGTCGTGGCAGTTGGTGATCAAAGAGATAAAACAAAATAAAATCAATAAATAATAATGTCATAGACTTAAAGTCATACCTTTGAAGTCATAATGCATTGCAAGTGTTATTATGGAATGTTGTGCTGTGTTTTCAAGCGCTTCAATGTGCTGCTCTGCAAGGTTTGGAGACAGCGCGTGCGTTCACGGAGATCAAGAGCAGCCGCCGCAGGGGAGGGATACCATGGTAAATAGGTTACCTATTTACCATGGTATCTCTCCCCTGGGTGCGTTGTGTTTTGGTGAGCAATAATGCAGGAAAGCAGCGGGCGGGATGGCGAGCTTGTCCTGCTGCTCCAACACAAGCTACCTTAAGAGCCGGTACGATGCGGGCAATGGGTGAAGTTCGTCAGGAGTACTGCATAAAAAAACGAGTGTGTTGTCGTGGCAGTTGGTGATCAAAGAAATAAAACAAAATAAAATCAATAAATAATAATGTCATAGACTTAAAGTCATACCTTTGAAGTCATAATGCATTGCAAGTGTTATTATGGAATGTTGTGCTGTGTTTTCAAGCGCTTCAATGTGCTGCTCTGCAAGGTTTGGAGACAGCGCGTGCGTTCACGGAGATCAAGAGCAGCCGCCGCAGGGGAGGGATACCATGGTAAATAGGTTACCTATTTACCATGGTATCTCTCCCCTGGGTGCGTTGTGTTTTGGTGAGCAATAATGCAGGAAAGCAGCGGGCGGGATGGCGAGCTTGTCCTGCTGCTCCAACACAAGCTACCTTAAGAGCCGGTAGGATGCGGGCAATGGGTGAAGTTCGTCAGGAGTACTGCATAAAAAAACGAGTGTGTTGTCGTGGCAGTTGGTGATAAAAGAAATAAAACAAAATAAAATCAATAAATAATAATGTCATAGACTTAAAGTCATACCTTTGAAGTCATAATGCATTGAAAGTGTTATGATGGAATGTTGTGCTGTGTTTTCAAGCGCTTCAATGTGCTGCTCTGCAAGGTTTGGAGACAGCGCGTGCGTTCACGGAGATCATGAGCAGCCGCCGCAGGGGAGGGATACCATGGTAAATAGGTTACCTATTTACCATGGTATCTCTCCCCTGGGTGCGTTGTGTTTTGGTGAGCAATAATGCAGGAAAGCAGCGGGCGGGATGGCGAGCTTGTCCTGCTGCTCCAACACAAGCTACCTTAAGAGCCGGTACGATGCGGGCAATGGGTGAAGTTCGTCAGGAGTACTGCATAAAAAAACGAGTGTGTTGTCGTGGCAGTTGGTGATCAAAGAAATAAAACAAAATAAAATCAATAAATAATAATGTCATAGACTTAAAGTCATACCTTTGAAGTCATAATGCATTGCAAGTGTTATTATGGAATGTTGTGCTGTGTTTTCAAGCGCTTCAATGTGCTGCTCTGTAAGGTTTGGAGACAGCGCGTGTGTTCACGGAGATCAAGAGCAGCCGGAGATCAAGAGCAGCCGCCGCAGGGGAGGGATACCATGGTAAATAGGTTACCTATTTACCATGGTATCTCTCCCCTGGGTGCGTTGTATTTTGGTGAGCAATAATGCAGGAAAGCAGCGGGCGGGATGGCGAGCTTGTCCTGCTGCTCCAACACAAGCTACCTTAAGAGCCGGTACGATGCGGGCAATGGGTGAAGTTCGTCAGGAGTACTGCATAAAAAAACGAGTGTGTTGTCGTGGCAGTTGGTGATCAAAGAAATAAAACAAAATAAAATCAATAAATAATAATGTCATAGACTTAAAGTCATACCTTTGAAGTCATAATGCATTGCAAGTGTTATTATGGAATGTTGTGCTGTGTTTTCAAGCGCTTCAATGTGCTGCTCTGCAAGGTTTGGAGACAGCGCGTGCGTTCACGGAGATCAAGAGCAGCCGCCGCAGGG
Source organism: Acipenser ruthenus (assembly GCF_902713425.1). Lineage (NCBI taxonomy): Eukaryota > Metazoa > Chordata > Actinopteri > Acipenseriformes > Acipenseridae > Acipenser > Acipenser ruthenus. Next base: position 79,703,609 of record NC_081189.1, read on the forward strand.
GAGGGATACCATGGTAAATAGGTTACCTATTTACCATGGTATCTCTCCCCTGGGTGCGTTGTGTTTTGGTGAGCAATAATGCAGGAAAGCAGCGGGCGGGATGGCGAGCTTGTCCTGCTGCTCCAACACAAGCTACCTTAAGAGCCGGTACGATGCGGGCAATGGGTGAAGTTCGTCAGGAGTACTGCATAAAAAAACGAGTGTGTTGTCGTGGCAGTTGGTGATCAAAGAAATAAAACAAAATAAAATCAATAAATAATAATGTCATAGACTTAAAGTCATACCTTTGAAGTCATAATGCATTGCAAGTGTTATTATGGAATGTTGTGCTGTGTTTTCAAGCGCTTCAATGTGCTGCTCTGCAAGGTTTGGAGACAGCGCGTGCGTTCACGGAGATCAAGAGCAGCCGCCGCAGGGGAGGGATACCATGGTAAATAGGTTACCTATTTACCATGGTATCTCTCCCCTGGGTGCGTTGTGTTTTGGTGAGCAATAATGCAGGAAAGCAGCGGGCGGGATGGCGAGCTTGTCCTGCTGCTCCAACACAAGCTACCTTAAGAGCCGGTACGATGCGGGCAATGGGTGAAGTTCGTCAGGAGTACTGCATAAAAAAACGAGTGTGTTGTCGTGGCAGTTGGTGATCAAAGAAATAAAACAAAATAAAATCAATAAATAATAATGTCATAGACTTAAAGTCATACCTTTGAAGTCATAATGCATTGCAAGTGTTATTATGGAATGTTGTGCTGTGTTTTCAAGCGCTTCAATGTGCTGCTCTGCAAGGTTTGGAGACAGCGCGTGCGTTCACGGAGATCAAGAGCAGCCGCCGCAGGGGAGGGATACCATGGTAAATAGGTTACCTATTTACCATGGTATCTCTCCCCTGGGTGCGTTGTGTTTTGGTGAGCAATAATGCAGGAAAGCAGCGGGCGGGATGGCGAGCTTGTCCTGCTGCTCCAACTCAAGCTACCTTAAGAGCCGGTACGATGCGGGCAATGGGTGAAGTTCGTCAGGAGTACTGCATAAAAAAACGATTGTGTTGTCGTGGCAGTTGGTGATCAAAGAAATAAAACAAAATAAAATCAATAAATAATAATGTCATAGACTTAAAGTCATACCTTTGAAGTCATAATGCATTGCAAGTGTTATTATGGAATGTTGTGCTGTGTTTTCAAGCGCTTCAATGTGCTGCTCTGCAAGGTTTGGAGACAGCGCGTGCGTTCACGGAGATCAAGAGCAGCCGCCGCAGGGGAGGGATACCATGGTAAATAGGTTACCTATTTACCATGGTATCTCTCCCCTGGGTGCGTTGTGTTTTGGTGAGCAATAATGCAGGAAAGCAGCGGGCGGGATGGCGAGCTTGTCCTGCTGCTCCAACACAAGCTACCTTAAGAGCCGGTACGATGCGGGCAATGGGTGAAGTTCGTCAGGAGTACTGCATAAAAAAACGAGTGTGTTGTCGTGGCAGTTGGTGATCAAAGAAATAAAACAAAATAAAATCAATAAATAATAATGTCATAGACTTAAAGTCATACCTTTGAAGTCATAATGCATTGCAAGTGTTATTATGGAATGTTGTGCTGTGTTTTCAAGCGCTTCAATGTGCTGCTCTGCAAGGTTTGGAGACAGCGCGTGCGTTCACGGAGATCAAGAGCAGCCGCCGCAGGGGAGGGATACCATGGTAAATAGGTTACCTATTTACCATGGTATCTCTCCCCTGGGTGCGTTGTGTTTTGGTGAGCAATAATGCAGGAAAGCAGCGGGCGGGATGGCGAGCTTGTCCTGCTGCTCCAACACAAGCTACCTTAAGAGCCGGTACGATGCGGGCAATGGGTGAAGTTCGTCAGCAGTACTGCATAAAAAAACGAGTGTGTTGTCGTGGCAGTTGGTGATCAAAGAAATAAAACAAAATAAAATCAATAAATAATAATGTCATAGACTTAAAGTCATACCTTTGAAGTCATAATGCATTGCAAGTGTTATTATGGAATGTTGTGCTGTGTTTTCAAGCGCTTCAATGTGCTGCTCTGCAAGGTTTGGAGACAGCGCGTGCGTTCACGGAGATCATGAGCAGCCGCCGCAGGGGAGGGATACCATGGTAAATAGGTTACCTATTTACCATGGTATCTCTCCCCTGGGTGCGTTGTGTTTTGGTGAGCAATAATGCAGGAAAGCAGCGGGCGGGATGGCGAGCTTGTCCTGCTGCTCCAACACAAGCTACCTTAAGAGCCGGTACGATGCGGGCAATGGGTGAAGTTCGTCAGGAGTACTGCATAAAAAAACGAGTGTGTTGTCGTGGCAGTTGGTGATCAAAGAAATAAAACAAAATAAAATCAATAAATAATAATGTCATAGACTTAAAGTCATACCTTTGAAGTCATAATGCATTGCAAGTGTTAATATGGAATGTTGTGCTGTGTTTTCAAGCGCTTCAATGTGCTGCTCTGTAAGGTTTGGAGACAGCGCGTGCGTTCACGGAGATCAAGAGCAGCCGGAGATCAAGAGCAGCCGCCGCAGGGGAGGGATACCATGGTAAATAGGTTACCTATTTACCATGGTATCTCTCCCCTGGGTGCGTTGTGTTTTGGTGAGCAATAATGCAGGAAAGCAGCGGGCGGGATGGCGAGCTTGTCCTGCTGCTCCAACACAAGCTACCTTAAGAGCCGGTACGATGCGGGCAATGGGTGAAGTTCGTCAGGAGTACTGCATAAAAAAACGAGTGTGTTGTCGTGGCAGTTGGTGATCAAAGAAATAAAACAAAATAAAATCAATAAATAATAATGTCATAGACTTAAAGTCATACCTTTGAAGTCATAATGCATTGCAAGTGTTATTATGGAATGTTGTGCTGTGTTTTCAAGCGCTTCAATGTGCTGCTCTGCAAGGTTTGGAGACAGCGCGTGCGTTCACGGAGATCAAGAGCAGCCGCCGCAGGGGAGGGATACCATGGTAAATAGGTTACCTATTTACCATGGTATCTCTCCCCTGGGTGCGTTGTGTTTTGGTGAGCAATAATGCAGGAAAGCAGCGGGCGGGATGGCGAGCTTGCCCTGCTGCTCCAACACAAGCTACCTTAAGAGCCGGTACGATGCGGGCAATGGGTGAAGTTCGTCAGGAGTACTGCATAAAAAAACGAGTGTGTTGTCGTGGCAGTTGGTGATCAAAGAAATAAAACAAAATAAAATCAATAAATAATAATGTCATAGACTTAAAGTCATACCTTTGAAGTCATAATGCATTGCAAGTGTTATTATGGAATGTTGTGCTGTGTTTTCAAGCGCTTCAATGTGCTGCTCTGCAAGGTTTGGAGACAGCGCGTGCGTTCACGGAGATCAAGAGCAGCCGCCGCAGGGGAGGGATACCATGGTAAATAGGTTACCTATTTACCATGGTATCTCTCCCCTGGGTGCGTTGTGTTTTGGTGAGCAATAATGCAGGAAAGCAGCGGGCGGGATGGCGAGCTTGTCCTGCTGCTCCAACACAAGCTACCTTAAGAGCCGGTACGATGCGGGCAATGGGTGAAGTTCGTCAGGAGTACTGCATAAAAAAACGAGTGTGTTGTCGTGGCAGTTGGTGATCAAAGAAATAAAACAAAATAAAATCAATAAATAATAATGTCATAGACTTAAAGTCATACCTTTGAAGTCATAATGCATTGCAAGTGTTATTATGGAATGTTGTGCTGTGTTTTCAAGCGCTTCAATGTGCTGCTCTGCAAGGTTTGGAGACAGCGCGTGCGTTCACGGAGATCAAGAGCAGCCGCCGCAGGGGAGGGATACCATGGTAAATAGGTTACCTATTTACCATGGTATCTCTCCCCTGGGTGCGTTGTGTTTTGGTGAGCAATAATGCAGGAAAGCAGCGGGCGGGATGGCGAGCTTGTCCTGCTGCTCCAACACAAGCTACCTTAAGAGCCGGTACGATGCGGGCAATGGGTGAAGTTCGTCAGGAGTACTGCATAAAAAAACGAGTGTGTTGTCGTGGCAGTTGGTGATCAAAGAAATAAAACAAAATAAAATCAATAAATAATAATGTCATAGACTTAAAGTCATACCTTTGAAGTCATAATGCATTGCAAGTGTTATTATGGAATGTTGTGCTGTGTTTTCAAGCGCTTCAATGTGCTGCTCTGCAAGGTTTGGAGACAGCGCGTGCGTTCACGGAGATCAAGAGCAGCCGCCGCAGGGGAGGGATACCATGGTAAATAGGTTACCTATTTACCATGGTATCTCTCCCCTGGGTGCGTTGTGTTTTGGTGAGCAATAATGCAGGAAAGCAGCGGGCGGGATGGCGAGCTTGTCCTGCTGCTCCAACACAAGCTACCTTAAGAGCCGGTACGATGCGGGCAATGGGTGAGGTTCGTCAGGAGTACTGCATAAAAAAACGAGTGTGTTGTCGTGGCAGTTGGTGATCAAAGAAATAAAACAAAATAAAATCAATAAATAATAATGTCATAGACTTAAAGTCATACCTTTGAAGTCATAATGCATTGCAAGTGTTATTATGGAATGTTGTGCTGTGTTTTCAAGCGCTTCAATGTGCTGCTCTGCAAGGTTTGGAGACAGCGCGTGCGTTCACGGAGATCAAGAGCAGCCGCCGCAGGGGAGGGATACCATGGTAAATAGGTTACCTATTTACCATGGTATCTCTCCCCTGGGTGCGTTGTGTTTTGGTGAGCAATAATGCAGGAAAGCAGCGGGCGGGATGGCGAGCTTGTCCTGCTGCTCCAACACAAGCTACCTTAAGAGCCGGTACGATGCGGGCAATGGGTGAAGTTCGTCAGGAGTACTGCATAAAAAAACGAGTGTGTTGTCGTGGCAGTTGGTGATCAAACAAATAAAACAAAATAAAATCAATAAATAATAATGTCATAGACTTAAAGTCATACCTTTGAAGTCATAATGCATTGCAAGTGTTATTATGGAATGTTGTGCTGTGTTTTCAAGCGCTTCAATGTGCTGCTCTGCAAGGTTTGGAGACAGCGCGTGCGTTCACGGAGATCAAGAGCAGCCGCCGCAGGGGAGGGATACCATGGTAAATAGGTTACCTATTTACCATGGTATCTCTCCCCTGGGTGCGTTGTGTTTTGGTGAGCAATAATGCAGGAAAGCAGCGGGCGGGATGGCGAGCTTGTCCTGCTGCTCCAACACAAGCTACCTTAAGAGCCGGTACGATGCGGGCAATGGGTGAAGTTCGTCAGGAGTACTGCATAAAAAAACGAGTGTGTTGTCGTGGCAGTTGGTGATCAAAGAAATAAAACAAAATAAAATCAATAAATAATAATGTCATAGACTTAAAGTCATACCTTTGAAGTCATAATGCATTGCAAGTGTTATTATGGAATGTTGTGCTGTGTTTTCAAGCGCTTCAATGTGCTGCTCTGCAAGGTTTGGAGACAGCGCGTGCGTTCACGGAGATCAAGAGCAGCCGCCGCAGGGGAGGGATACCATGGTAAATAGGTTACCTATTTACCATGGCATCTCTCCCCTGGGTGCGTTGTGTTTTGGTGAGCAATAATGCAGGAAAGCAGCGGGCGGGATGGCGAGCTTGTCCTGCTGCTCCAACACAAGCTACCTTAAGAGCCGGTACGATGCGGGCAATGGGTGAAGTTCGTCAGGAGTACTGCATAAAAAAACGAGTGTGTTGTCGTGGCAGTTGGTGATCAAACAAATAAAACAAAATAAAATCAATAAATAATAATGTCATAGACTTAAAGTCATACCTTTGAAGTCATAATGCATTGCAAGTGTTATTATGGAATGTTGTGCTGTGTTTTCAAGCGCTTCAATGTGCTGCTCTGCAAGGTTTGGAGACAGCGCGTGCGTTCACGGAGATCAAGAGCAGCCGCCGCAGGGGAGGGATACCATGGTAAATAGGTTACCTATTTACCATGGTATCTCTCCCCTGGGTGCGTTGTGTTTTGGTGAGCAATAATGCAGGAAAGCAGCGGGCGGGATGGCGAGCTTGTCCTGCTGCTCCAACACAAGCTACCTTAAGAGCCGGTACGATGCGGGCAATGGGTGAAGTTCGTCAGGAGTACTGCATAAAAAAACGAGTGTGTTGTCGTGGCAGTTGGTGATCAAAGAAATAAAACAAAATAAAATCAATAAATAATAATGTCATAGACTTAAAGTCATACCTTTGAAGTCATAATGCATTGCAAGTGTTATTATGGAATGTTGTGCTGTGTTTTCAAGCGCTTCAATGTGCTGCTCTGCAAGGTTTGGAGACAGCGCGTGCGTTCACGGAGATCAAGAGCAGCCGCCGCAGGGGAGGGATACCATGGTAAATAGGTTACCTATTTACCATGGTATCTCTCCCCTGGGTGCGTTGTGTTTTGGTGAGCAATAATGCAGGAAAGCAGCGGGCGGGATGGCGAGCTTGTCCTGCTGCTCCAACACAAGCTACCTTAAGAGCCGGTACGATGCGGGCAATGGGTGAGGTTCGTCAGGAGTACTGCATAAAAAAACGAGTGTGTTGTCGTGGCAGTTGGTGATCAAAGAAATAAAACAAAATAAAATCAATAAATAATAATGTCATAGACTTAAAGTCATACCTTTGAAGTCATAATGCATTGCAAGTGTTATTATGGAATGTTGTGCTGTGTTTTCAAGCGCTTCAATGTGCTGCTCTGCAAGGTTTGGAGACAGCGCGTGCGTTCACGGAGATCAAGAGCAGCCGGAGATCAAGAGCAGCCGCCGCAGGGGAGGGATACCATGGTAAATAGGTTACCTATTTACCATGGTATCTCTCCCCTGGGTGCGTTGTGTTTTGGTGAGCAATAATGCAGGAAAGCAGCGGGCGGGATGGCGAGCTTGTCCTGCTGCTCCAACACAAGCTACCTTAAGAGCCGGTACGATGCGGGCAATGGGTGTAGTTCGTCAGGAGTACTGCATAAAAAAACGAGTGTGTTGTCGTGGCAGTTGGTGATCAAAGAAATAAAACAAAATAAAATCAATAAATAATAATGTCATAGACTTAAAGTCATACCTTTGAAGTCATAATGCATTGCAAGTGTTATTATGGAATGTTGTGCTGTGTTTTCAAGCGCTTCAATGTGCTGCTCTGCAAGGTTTGGAGACAGCGCGTGCGTTCACGGAGATCAAGAGCAGCCGCCGCAGGGGAGGGATACCATGGTAAATAGGTTACCTATTTACCATGGTATCTCTCCCCTGGGTGCGTTGTGTTTTGGTGAGCAATAATGCAGGAAAGCAGCGGGCGGGATGGCGAGCTTGTCCTGCTGCTCCAACACAAGCTACCTTAAGAGCCGGTACGATGCGGGCAATGGGTGAGGTTCGTCAGGAGTACTGCATAAAAAAACGCGTGTGTTGTCGTGGCAGTTGGTGATCAAAGAAATAAAACAAAATAAAATCAATAAATAATAATGTCATAGACTTAAAGTCATACCTTTGAAGTCATAATGCATTGCAAGTGTTATTATGGAATGTTGTGCTGTGTTTTCAAGCGCTTCAATGTGCTGCTCTGCAAGGTTTGGAGACAGCGCGTGCGTTCACGGAGATCAAGAGCAGCCGCCGCAGGGGAGGGATACCATGGTAAATAGGTTCTCTCCCCTGGGTGCGTTGTGTTTTGGTGAGCAATAATGCAGGAAAGCAGCGGGCGGGGTGGCGAGCTTGTCCTGCTGCTCCAACACAAGCTACCTTAAGAGCCGATACGATGCGGGCAATGGGTGAAGTTCGTCAGGAGTACTGCATAAAAAAAACGAGTGTGTTGTCGTGGCAGTTGGTGATCAAAGAAATAAAACAAAATAAAATCAATAAATAATAATGTCATAGACTTAAAGTCATACCTTTGAAGTCATAATGCATTGCAAGTGTTATTATGGAATGTTGTGCTGTGTTTTCAAGCGCTTCAATGTGCTGCTCTGCAAGGTTTGGAGACAGCGCGTGCTTTCACGGAGATCAAGAGCAGCCGGAGATCAAGAGCAGCCGCCGCAGGGGAGGGATACCATGGTAAATAGGTTACCTATTTACCATGGTATCTCTCCCCTGGGTGCGTTGTGTTTTGGTGAGCAATAATGCAGGAAAGCAGAGGGCGGGATGGCGAGCTTGTCCTGCTGCTCCAACACAAGCTACCTTAAGAGCCGGTACGATGCGGGCAATGGGTGAAGTTCGTCAGGAGTACTGCATAAAAAAACGCGTGTGTTGTCGTGGCAGTTGGTGATCAAAGAAATAAAACAAAATAAAATCAATAAATAATAATGTCATAGACTTAAAGTCATACCTTTGAAGTCATAATGCATTGCAAGTGTTATTATGTAATGTTGTGCTGTGTTTTCAAGCGCTTCAATGTGCTGCTCTGCAAGGTTTGGAGACAGCGCGTGCGTTCACGGAGATCAAGAGCAGCCGCCGCAGGGGAGGGATACCATGGTAAATAGGTTACCTATTTACCATGGTATCTCTCCCCTGGGTGCGTTGTGTTTTGGTGAGCAATAATGCAGGAAAGCAGCGGGCGGGATGGCGAGCTTGTCCTGCTGCTCCAACACAAGCTACCTTAAGAGCCGGTACGATGCGGGCAATGGGTGAAGTTCGTCAGGAGTACTGCATAAAAAAACGAGTGTGTTGTCGTGGCAGTTGGTGATCAAAGAAATAAAACAAAATAAAATCAATAAATAATAATGTCATAGACTTAAAGTCATACCTTTGAAGTCATAATGCATTGCAAGTGTTATTATGGAATGTTGTGCTGTGTTTTCAAGCGCTTCAATGTGCTGCTCTGCAAGGTTTGGAGACAGCGGGTGCATTCACGGAGATCAAGAGCAGCCGGAGATCAAGAGCAGCCGCCGCAGGGGAGGGATACCATGGTAAATAGGTTACCTATTTACCATGGTATCTCTCCCCTGGGTGCGTTGTGTTTTGGTGAGCAATAATGCAGGAAAGCAGCGGGCGGGGTGGCGAGCTTGTCCTGCTGCTCCAACACAAGCTACCTTAAGAGCCGGTACGATGCGGGCAATGGGTGAAGTTCGTCAGGAGTACTGCATAAAAAAACGAGTGTGTTGTCGTGGCAGTTGGTGATCAAAGAAATAAAACAAAATAAAATCAATAAATAATAATGTCATAGACTTAAAGTCATACCTTTGAAGTCATAATGCATTGCAAGTGTTATTATGGAATGTTGTGCTGTGTTTTCAAGCGCTTCAATGTGCTGCTCTGCAAGGTTTGGAGACAGCGGGTGCGTTCACGGAGATCAAGAGCAGCCGGAGATCAAGAGCAGCCGCCGCAGGGGAGGGATACCATGGTAAATAGGTTACCTATTTACCATGGTATCTCTCCCCTGGGTGCGTTGTGTTTTGGTGAGCAATAATGCAGGAAAGCAGCGGGCGGGATGGCGAGCTTGTCCTGCTGCTCCAACACAAGCTACCTTAAGAGCCGGTACGATGCGGGCAATGGGTGAAGTTCGTCAGGAGTACTGCATAAAAAAATGTGTGTGTTGTCGTGGCAGTTGGTGATCAAAGAAATAAAACAAAATAAAATCAATAAATAATAATGTCATAGAATTAAAGTCATACCTTTGAAGTCATAATGCATTGCAAGTGTTATTATGTAATGTTGTGCTGTGTTTTCAAGCGCTTCAATGTGCTGCTCTGCAAGGTTTGGAGACAGCGCGTGCGTTCACGGAGATCAAGAGCAGCCGCCGCAGGGGAGGGATACCATGGTAAATAGGTTACCTATTTACCATGGTATCTCTCCCCTGGGTGCGTTGTGTTTTGGTGAGCAATAATGCAGGAAAGCAGCGGGTGGGATGGCGAGCTTGTCCTGCTCCTCCAACACAAGCTACCTTAAGAGCCGGTACGATGCGGGCAATGGGTGAAGTTCGTCAGGAGTACTGCATAAAAAAACGAGTGTGTTGTCGTGGCAGTTGGTGATCAAAGAAATAAAACAAAATAAAATCAATAAATAATAATGTCATAGATTTAAAGTCATACCTTTGAAGTCATAATGCATTGCAAGTATTATTATGGAATGTTGTGCTGTGTTTTCAAGCGCTTCAATGTGCTGCTCTGCAAGGTTTGGAGACAGCGCGTGCGTTCACGGAGATCAAGAGCAGCCGCCGCAGTGGAGGGATACCACGGTAAATTGGTTACCTATTTACCATGGTATCTCTCCCCTGGGTTCGTTTTGTTTTGGTGAGCAATAATGCAGGAAAGCAGCGGGCGGGATGGCGAGCTTGTCCTGCTGCTCCAACACAAGCTACCTTAAGAGCCGGTACGATGCGGGCAATGGGTGAAGTTCGTCAGGAGTACTGCATAAAAAAACAAGTGTGTTGTCGTGGCAGTTGGTGATCAAAGAAATAAAACAAAATAAAATCAATAAATAATAATGTCATAGACTTAAAGTCATACCTTTGAAGTCATAATGCATTGCAAGTGTTATTATGGAATGTTGTGCTGTGTTTTCAAGCGCTTCAATGTGCTGCTCTGCAAGGTTTGGAGACAGCGCGTGCGTTCACGGAGATCAAGAGCAGCCGCCGCAGGGGAGGGATACCATGGTAAATAGGTTACCTATTTACCATGGTATCTCTCCCCTGGGTGCGTTGTGTTTTGGTGAGCAATAATGCAGGAAAGCAGCGGGCGGGGTGGCGAGCTTGTCCTGCTGCTCCAACACAAGCTACCTTAAGAGCCGGTACGATGCGGGAAATGGGTGAAGTTCGTCAGGAGTACTGCATAAAAAAACGAGTGTGTTGTCGTGGCAGTTGGTGATCAAAGAAATAAAACAAAATAAAATCAATAAATAATAATGTCATAGACTTAAAGTCATACCTTTGAAGCCATAATGCATTGCAAGTGTTATTATGGAATGTTGTGCTGTGTTTTCAAGCGCTTCAATGTGCTGCTCTGCAAGGCTTGGAGACAGCGGGTGCGTTCACGGAGATCAAGAGCAGCCGGAGATCAAGAGCAGCCGCCGCAGGGGAGGGATACCATGGTAAATAGGTTACCTATTTACCATGGTATCTCTCCCCTGGGTGCGTTTTGTTTTGGTGAGCAATAATTCAGGAAAGCAGCGGGCGGGGTGGCGAGCTTGTCCTGCTGCTCCAACACAAGCTACCTTAAGAGACGGTACGATGCGGGCAATGGGTGAATTTCGTCAGGAGTACTGCATAAAAAAACGAGTGTGTTGTCGTGGCAGTTGGTGATCAAAGAAATAAAACAAAATAAAATCAATAAATAATAATGTCATAGACTTAAAGTCATACCTTTGAAGTCATAATGCATTGCAAGTGTTATTATGGAATGTTGTGCTGTGTTTTCAAGCGCTTCAATGTGCTGCTCTGCAAGGCTTGGAGACAGCGGGTGCGTTCACGGAGATCAAGAGCAGCCGGAGATCAAGAGCAGCCGCCGCAGGGGAGGGATACCATGGTAAATAGGTTACCTATTTACCATGGTATCTCTCCCCTGGGTGCGTTTTGTTTTGGTGAGCAATAATGCAGGAAAGCAGCGGGCGGGGTGGCGAGCTTGTCCTGCTGCTCCAGCACAAGCTACCTTAAGAGACGGTACGATGCGGGCAATGGGTGAAGTTCGTCAGGAGTACTGCATAAAAAAACGCGTGTGTTGTCGTGGCAGTTGGTGATCAAAGAAATAAAACAAAATAAAATCAATAAATAATAATGTCATAGAATTAAAGTCATACCTTTGAAGTCATAATCCATTTCAAGTGTTATTATGGAATGTTGTGCTGTGTTTTCAAGTGCTCAATGTGCTGCTCTGCAAGGTTTGGAGACAGCGGGTGCGTTCACGGAGTTCAAGAGCAGCCGGAGATCAAGAGCAGCCGCTGCAGGGGAGGGATACCATGGTAAATAGGTTACCTATTTACCATGGTATCTCTCCCCTGGGTGCGTTGTGTTTTGGTGAGCAATAATGAAGGAAAGCAACGGGCGGGATGGCGAGCTTGTCCTGCTGCTCCAACACAAGCTACCTTAAGAGCCGGTACGATGCGGGCAATGGGTGAAGTTTGTCAGGAGTACTGCATAAAAAAACGAGTGTGTTGTCGTGGCAGTTGGTGATCAAAGAAATAAAACAAAATAAAATCAATAAATAATAATGTCATAGACTTAAAGTCATACCTTTGAAGTCATAATGCATTGCAAGTGTTATTATGGAATGTTGTGCTGTGTTTTCAAGCGCTTCAATGTGCTGCTCTGCAAGGTTTGGAGACAGCGCGTGCGTTCACGGAGATCAAGAGCAGCCGCCGCAGGGGAGAGATACCATGGTAAATAGGTTACCTATTTACCATGGTATCTCTCCCCTGGGTGCGTTGTGTTTTGGTGAGCAATAATGCAGGAAAGCAGCGGGCGGGGTGGCGAGCTTGTCCTGCTGCTCCAACACAAGCTACCTTAAAAGCCGGTACGATGCGGGCAATGGGTGAAGTTTGTCAGGAGTACTGCATAAAAAAACGAGTGTGTTGTCGTGGCAGTTGGTGATCAAAGAAATAAAACAAAATAAAATCAATAAATAATAATGTCATAGAATTAAAGTCATACCTTTGAAGTCATAATGCATTGCAAGTGTTATTAGGGAATGTTGTGCTGTGTTTTCAAGCGCTTCAATGTGCTGATCTGCAAGGTTTGGAGACAGCGGGTGCGTTCACGGAGATCAAGAGCAGCCGGAAATCAAGAGCAGCCGCCGCAGGGGAGGGATACCATGGTAAATAGGTTACCTATTTACCATGGTATCTCTCACCTGGGTGCGTTGTGTTTTGGTGAGCAATAATGCAGGAAAGCAGCGGGCGGGATGGCGAGCTTGTCCTGCTGCTCCAACACAAGCTACCTTAAGAGCCGGTACGATGCGGGCAATGGGTGAAGTTCGTCAGGAGTACTGCATAAAAAAACGAGTGTGTTGTCGTGGCAGTTGGTGATCAAAGAAATAAAACAAAATAAAATCAATAAATAAAAATGTCATAGAATTAAAGTCATACCTTTGAAGTCATAATGCATTGCAAGTGTTATTAGGGAATGTTGTGCTGTGTTTTCAAGCGCTTCAATGTGCTGATCTGCAAGGTTTGGAGACAGCGGGTGCGTTCACGGAGATCAAGAGCAGCCGGAAATCAAGAGCAGCCGCCGCAGGGGAGGGATACCATGGTAAATAGGTTACCTATTTACCATGGTATCTCTCCCCTGGGTGCGTTGTGTTTTGGTGAGCAATAATGCAGGAAAGCAGCGGGCGGGATGGCGAGCTTGTCCTGCTGCTCCAACACAAGCTACCTTAAGAGCCGGTACGATGCGGGCAATGGGTGAAGTTCGTCAGGAGTACTGCATAAAAAAACGAGTGTGTTGTCGTGGCAGTTGGTGATCAAAGAAATAAAACAAAATAAAATCAATAAATAATAATGTCATAGACTTAAAGTCATACCATTGAAGTGATAATGCATTGCAAGTGTTATTATGGAATGTTGTGCTGTGTTTTCAAGCGCTTCAATGTGCTGCTCTGCAAGGTTTGGAGACAGCGCGTGCGTTCACGGAGATCAAGAGCAGCTGCCGCAGGGGAGGGATACTATGGTAAATAGGTTACCTAATAGGTTACCTATTTACCATGGTATCTCTCCCCTGGGTGCGTTGTGTTTTGGTGAGCAATAATGCAGGAAAGCAGCGGGCGGGATGGCGAGCTTGTCCTGCTGCTCCAACACAAGCTACCTTAAGAGCCGGTACGATGCGGGCAATGGGTGAAGTTCGTCAGGAGTACTGCATAAAAAAACGAGTGTGTTGTCGTGGGAGTTGGTGATCAAAGAAATAAAACAAAATAAAATCAATAAATAATAATGTCATAGACTTAAAGTCATACCTTTGAAGTCATAATGCAATGCAAGTGTTATTATGGAATGTTGTGCTGTGTTTTCAAGCGCTTCAATGTGCTGCTCTGCAAGGTTTGGAGACAGCGCGTGCGTTCACGGAGATCAAGAGCAGCCGCCGCAGGGGAGGGATACCATGGTAAATAGGTTACCTATTTACCATGGTATCTCTCCCCTGGGTGCGTTGTGTTTTGGTGAGCAATAATGCAGGAAAGCAGCGGGCGGGGTGGCGAGCTTGTCCTGCTGCTCCAACACAAGCTACCTTAAGAGCCGGTACGATGCGGGCAATGGGTGGAGTGTGTTGTCGTGGCAGTTGGTGATCAAAGAAATAAAACAAAATAAAATCAATAAATAATAATGTCATAGACTTAAAGTCATACCTTTGAAGTCATAATGCATTGCAAGTGTTATTATGGAATGTTGTGCTGTGTTTTCAAGCGCTTCAATGTGCTGCTCTGCAAGGTTTGGAGACAGCGCGTGCGTTCACGGAGATCAAGAGCAGCCGCCGCAGGGGAGGGATACCATGGTAAATAGGTTACCTATTTACCATGGTATCTCTCCCCTGGGTGCGTTGTGTTTTGGTGAGCAATAATGCAGGAAAGCAGCGGGCGGGATGGCGAGCTTGTCCTGCTGCTCCAACACAAGCTACCTTAAGAGCCGGTACGATGCGGGCAATGGGTGAAGTTCGTCAGGAGTACTGCATAAAAAAACGAGTGTGTTGTCGTGGCAGTTGGTGATCAAAGAGATAAAACAAAATAAAATCAATAAATAATAATGTCATAGACTTAAAGTCATACCTTTGAAGTCATAATGCATTGCAAGTGTTATTATGGAATGTTGTGCTGTGTTTTCAAGCGCTTCAATGTGCTGCTCTGCAAGGTTTGGAGACAGCGGGTGCGTTCACGGAGATCAAGAGCAGCCGGAGATCAAGAGCAGCCGCCGCAGGGGAGGGATACCATGGTATCTCTCCCCTGGGTGCGTTGTGTTTTGGTGAGCAATAATGCAGGAAAGCAGCGGGCGGGATGGCGAGCTTGTCCTGCTGCTCCAACACAAGCTACCTTAAGAGCCGGTACGATGCGGGCAATGGGTGAAGTTCGTCAGGAGTACTGCATAAAAAAACGAGTGTGTTGTCGTGGCAGTTGGTGATCAAAGAAATAAAACAAAATAAAATCAATAAATAATAATGTCATAGACTTAAAGTCATACCTTTGAAGTCATAATGCATTGCAAGTGTTATTATGGAATGTTGTGCTGTGTTTTCAAGCGCTTCAATGTGCTGCTCTGTAAGGTTTGGAGACAGCGCGTGCGTTCACGGAGATCAAGAGCAGCCGGAGATCAAGAGCAGCCGCCGCAGGGGAGGGATACCATGGTAAATAGGTTACCTATTTACCATGGTATCTCTCCCCTGGGTGCGTTGTGTTTTGGTGAGCAATAATGCAGGAAAGCAGCGGGCGGGATGGCGAGCTTGTCCTGCTGCTCCAACACAAGCTACCTTAAGAGCCGGTACGATGCGGGCAATGGGTGAAGTTCGTCAGGAGTACTGCATAAAAAACGCGTGTGTTGTCGTGGCAGTTGGTGATCAAAGAAATAAAACAAAATAAAATCAATAAATAATAATGTCATAGACTTAAAGTCATACCTTTGAAGTCATAATGCATTGCAAGTGTTATTATGGAATGTTGTGCTGTGTTTTCAAGCGCTTCAATGTGCTGCTCTGCAAGGTTTGGAGACAGCGCGTGCGTTCACGGAGATCAAGAGCAGCCGCCGCAGGGGAGGGATACCATGGTAAATAGGTTACCTATTTACCATGGTATCTCTCCCCTGGGTGCGTTGTGTTTTGGTGAGCAATAATGCAGGAAAGCAGCGGGCGGGATGGCGAGCTTGTCCTGCTGCTCCAACACAAGCTAACTTAAGAGCCGGTACGATGCGGGCAATGGGTGAAGTTCGTCAGGAGTACTGCATAAAAAAACGAGTGTGTTGTCGTGGCAGTTGGTGATCAAGGAAATAAAACAAAATAAAATCAATAAATAATAATGTCATAGACTTAAAGTCATAATGCATTGCAAGTGTTATTATGGAATGTTGTGCTGTGTTTTCAAGCGCTTCAATGTGCTGCTCTGCAAGGTTTGGAGACAGCGCGTGCGTTCATGGAGATCAAGAGCAGCCGCCGCAGGGGAGGGATACCATGGTAAATAGTTTGCGAAAACACAGCACAACATTCCATAATAACACCTATTTACCTATTTAGGTTACCTATTTACCATGGTATCTCTCCCCTGGGTGCGTTTTGTTTTGGTGAGCAATAATGCAGGAAAGCAGCGGGCGGGATGGCGAGCTTGTCCTGCTGCTCCAACACAAGCTACCTTAAGAGCCGGTACGATGCGGGCAATGGGTGAAGTTCGTCAGGAGTACTGCATAAAAAAACGAGTGTGTTGTCGTGGCAGTTGGTGATCAAAGAAATAAAACAAAATAAAATCAATAAATACTAATGTCATAGAATTAAAGTCATACCTTTGAAGTCATAATGCATTGCAAGTGTTATTATGGAATGTTGTGCTGTGTTTTCAAGCGCTTCAATGTGCTGCTCTGCAAGGTTTGGAGACAGCGCGTGCGTTCACGGAGATCAAGAGCAGCCGGAGATCAAGAGCAGCCGCCGCAGGGGAGGGATACCATGGTAAATAGGTTACCTATTTACCATGGTATCTCTCCCCTGGGTGCGTTGTGTTTTGGTGAGCAATAATGCAGGAAAGCAGCGGGCGGGATGGCGAGCTTGTCCTGCTGCTCCAACACAAGCTACCTTAAGAGCCGGTACGATGCGGGCAATGGGTGAAGTTCGTCAGGAGTACTGCATAAAAAAACGCGTGTGTTGTCGTGGCAGTTGGTGATCAAAGAAATAAAACAAAATAAAATCAATAAATAATAATGTCATAGACTTAAAGTCATACCTTTGAAGTCATAATGCATTGCAAGTGTTATTATGGAATGTTGTGCTGTGTTTTCAAGCGCTTCAATGTGCTGCTCTGCAAGGTTTGGAGACAGCGGGTGCGTTCACGGAGATCAAGAGCAGCCGGAGATCAAGAGCAGCCGCCGCAGGGGAGGGATACCATGGTAAATAGGTTACCTATTTACCATGGTATCTCTCCCCTGGGTGCGTTGTGTTTTGGTGAGCAATAATGCAGGAAAGCAGCGGGCGGGATGGCGAGCTTGTCCTGCTGCTCCAACACAAGCTACCTTAAGAGCCGGTACGATGCGGGCAATGGGTGAAGTTCGTCAGGAGTACTGCATAAAAAAACGAGTGTGTTGTCGTGGCAGTTGGTGATCAAAGAAATAAAACAAAATAAAATCAATAAATAATAATGTCATAGACTTAAAGTCATACCTTTGAAGTCATAATGCATTGCAAGTGTTATTATGGAATGTTGTGCTGTGTTTTCAAGCGCTTCAATGTGCTGCTCTGCAAGGTTTGGAGACAGCGGGTGCGTTCACGGAGATCAAGAGCAGCCGGAGATCAAGAGCAGCCGCCGCAGGGGAGGGATACCATGGTAAATAGGTTACCTATTTACCATGGTATCTCTCCCCTGGGTGCGTTGTGTTTGGTGAGCAATAATGCAGGAAAGCAGCGGGCGGGATGGCGAGCTTGTCCTGCTGCTCCAACACAAGCTACCTTAAGAGCCGGTACGATGCGGGCAATGGGTGAAGTTCGTCAGGAGTACTGCATAAAAAAACGAGTGTGTTGTCGTGGCAGTTGGTGATCAAAGAAATAAAACAAAATAAAATCAATAAATAATAATGTCATAGACTTAAAGTCATACCTTTGAAGTCATAATGCATTGCAAGTGTTATTATGGAATGTTGTGCTGTGTTTTCAAGCGCTTCAATGTGCTGCTCTGCAAGGTTTGGAGACAGCGCGTGCGTTCACGGAGATCAAGAGCAGCCGCCGCAGGGGAGGGATACCATGGTAAATAGGTTACCTATTTACCATGGTATCTCTCCCCTGGGTGCGTTTTGTTTTGGTGAGCAATAATGCAGGAAAGCAGCGGGCGGGATGGCGAGCTTGTCCTGCTGCTCCAACACAAGCTACCTTAAGAGCCGGTACGATGCGGGCAATGGGTGAAGTTCGTCAGGAGTACTGCATAAAAAAACGAGTGTGTTGTCGTGGCAGTTGGTGATCAAAGAAATAAAACAAAATAAAATCAATAAATAATAATGTCATAGACTTAAAGTCATACCTTTGAAGTCATAATGCATTGCAAGTGTTATTATGGAATGTTGTGCTGTGTTTTCAAGCGCTTCAATGTGCTGCTCTGCAAGGTTTGGAGACAGCGCGTGCGTTCACGGAGATCAAGAGCAGCCGCCGCAGGGGAGGGATACCATGGTAAATAGGTTACCTATTTACCATGGTATCTCTCCCCTGGGTGCGTTGTGTTTTGGTGAGCAATAATGCAGGAAAGCAGCGGGCGGGATGGCGAGCTTGTCCTGCTGCTCCAACACAAGCTACCTTAAGAGCCGGTACGATGCGGGCAATGGGTGAAGTTCGTCAGGAGTACTGCATAAAAAAACGAGTGTGTTGTCGTGGCAGTTGGTGATCAAAGAAATAAAACAAAATAAAATCAATAAATAATAATGTCATAGACTTAAAGTCATACCTTTGAAGTCATAATGCATTGCAAGTGTTATTATGGAATGTTGTGCTGTGTTTTCAAGCGCTTCAATGTGCTGCTCTGCAAGGTTTGGAGACAGCGGGTGCGTTCACGGAGATCAAGAGCAGCCGGAGATCAAGAGCAGCCGCCGCAGGGGAGGGATACCATGGTAAATAGGTTACCTATTTACCATGGTATCTCTCCCCTGGGTGCGTTGTGTTTTGGTGAGCAATAATGCAGGAAAGCAGCGGGCGGGATGGCGAGCTTGTCCTGCTGCTCCAACACAAGCTACCTTAAGAGCCGGTACGATGCGGGCAATGGGTGAAGTTCGTCAGGAGTACTGCATAAAAAAACGAGTGTGTTGTCCTGGCAGTTGGTGATCAAAGAAATAAAACAAAATAAAATCAATAAATAATAATGTCATAGAATTAAAGTCATACCTTTGAAGTCATAATGCATTGCAAGTGTTATTATGGAATGTTGTGCTGTGTTTTCAAGCGCTTCAATGTGCTGCTCTGCAAGGTTTGGAGACAGCGGGTGCGTTCACGGAGATCAAGAGCAGCCGGAGATCAAGAGCAGCCGCCGCAGGGGAGGGATACCATGGTAAATAGGTTACCTATTTACCATGGTATCTCTCCCCTGGGTGCGTTGTGTTTTGGTGAGCAATAATGCAGGAAAGCAGCGGGCGGGATGGCGAGCTTGTCCTGCTGCTCCAACACAAGCTACCTTAAGAGCCGGTACGATGCGGGCAATGGGTGAAGTTCGTCAGGAGTACTGCATAAAAAACGCGTGTGTTGTCGTGGCAGTTGGTGATCAAAGAAATAAAACAAAATAAAATCAATAAATAATAATGTCATAGACTTAAAGTCATACCTTTGAAGTCATAATGCATTGCAAGTGTTATTATGGAATGTTGTGCTGTGTTTTCAAGCGCTTCAATGTGCTGCTCTGCAAGGTTTGGAGACAGCGCGTGCGTTCACGGAGATCAAGAGCAGCCGCCGCAGGGGAGGGATACCATGGTAAATAGGTTACCTATTTACCATGGTATCTCTCCCCTGGGTGCGTTGTGTTTTGGTGAGCAATAATGCAGGAAAGCAGCGGGCGGGATGGCGAGCTTGTCCTGCTGCTCCAACACAAGCTAACTTAAGAGCCGGTACGATGCGGGCAATGGGTGAAGTTCGTCAGGAGTACTGCATAAAAAAACGAGTGTGTTGTCGTGGCAGTTGGTGATCAAGGAAATAAAACAAAATAAAATCAATAAATAATAATGTCATAGACTTAAAGTCATAATGCATTGCAAGTGTTATTATGGAATGTTGTGCTGTGTTTTCAAGCGCTTCAATGTGCTGCTCTGCAAGGTTTGGAGACAGCGCGTGCGTTCATGGAGATCAAGAGCAGCCGCCGCAGGGGAGGGATACCATGGTAAATAGTTTGCGAAAACACAGCACAACATTCCATAATAACACCTATTTACCTATTTAGGTTACCTATTTACCATGGTATCTCTCCCCTGGGTGCGTTTTGTTTTGGTGAGCAATAATGCAGGAAAGCAGCGGGCGGGATGGCGAGCTTGTCCTGCTGCTCCAACACAAGCTACCTTAAGAGCCGGTACGATGCGGGCAATGGGTGAAGTTCGTCAGGAGTACTGCATAAAAAAACGAGTGTGTTGTCGTGGCAGTTGGTGATCAAAGAAATAAAACAAAATAAAATCAATAAATAATAATGTCATAGAATTAAAGTCATACCTTTGAAGTCATAATGCATTGCAAGTGTTATTATGGAATGTTGTGCTGTGTTTTCAAGCGCTTCAATGTGCTGCTCTGCAAGGTTTGGAGACAGCGCGTGCGTTCACGGAGATCAAGAGCAGCCGGAGATCAAGAGCAGCCGCCGCAGGGGAGGGATACCATGGTAAATAGGTTACCTATTTACCATGGTATCTCTCCCCTGGGTGCGTTGTGTTTTGGTGAGCAATAATGCAGGAAAGCAGCGGGCGGGATGGCGAGCTTGTCCTGCTGCTCCAACACAAGCTACCTTAAGAGCCGGTACGATGCGGGCAATGGGTGAAGTTCGTCAGGAGTACTGCATAAAAAAACGCGTGTGTTGTCGTGGCAGTTGGTGATCAAAGAAATAAAACAAAATAAAATCAATAAATAATAATGTCATAGACTTAAAGTCATACCTTTGAAGTCATAATGCATTGCAAGTGTTATTATGGAATGTTGTGCTGTGTTTTCAAGCGCTTCAATGTGCTGCTCTGCAAGGTTTGGAGACAGCGGGTGCGTTCACGGAGATCAAGAGCAGCCGGAGATCAAGAGCAGCCGCCGCAGGGGAGGGATACCATGGTAAATAGGTTACCTATTTACCATGGTATCTCTCCCCTGGGTGCGTTGTGTTTTGGTGAGCAATAATGCAGGAAAGCAGCGGGCGGGATGGCGAGCTTGTCCTGCTGCTCCAAAACAAGCTACCTTAAGAGCCGGTACGATGTGGGCAATGGGTGAAGTTCGTCAGGAGTACTGCATAAAAAAACGAGTGTGTTGTCGTGGCAGTTGGTGATCAAAGAAATAAAACAAAATAAAATCAATAAATAATAATGTCATAGAATTAAAGTCATACCTTTGAAGTCATAATGCATTGCAAGTGTTATTATGGAATGTTGTGCTGTGTTTTCAAGCGCTTCAATGTGCTGCTCTGCAAGGTTTGGAGACAGCGGGTGCGTTCACGGAGATCAAGAGCAGCCGGAGATCAAGAGCAGCCGCCGCAGGGGAGGGATACCATGGTAAATAGGTTACCTATTTACCATGGTATCTCTCCCCTGGGTGCGTTGTGTTTTGGTGAGCAATAATGCAGGAAAGCAACGGGCGGGATGGCGAGCTTGTCCTGCTGCTCCAACACAAGCTACCTTAAGAGCCGGTACGATGCGGGCAATGGGTGAAGTTCGTCAGGAGTACTGCATAAAAAAACGAGTGTGTTGTCGTGGCAGTTGGTGATCAAAGAAATAAAACAAAATAAAATCAATAAATAATAATGTCATAGACTTAAAGTCATACCTTTGAAGTCATAATGCATTGCAAGTGTTATTATGGAATGTTGTGCTGTGTTTTCAAGCGCTTCAATGTGCTGCTCTGCAAGGTTTGGAGACAGCGGGTGCGTTCACGGAGATCAAGAGCAGCCGGAGATCAAGAGCAGCCGCCGCAGGGGAGGGATACCATGGTAAATAGGTTACCTATTTACCATGGTATCTCTCCCCTGGGTGCGTTGTGTTTGGTGAGCAATAATGCAGGAAAGCAGCGGGCGGGATGGCGAGCTTGTCCTGCTGCTCCAACACAAGCTACCTTAAGAGCCGGTACGATGCGGGCAATGGGTGAAGTTCGTCAGGAGTACTGCATAAAAAAACGAGTGTGTTGTCGTGGCAGTTGGTGATCAAAGAAATAAAACAAAATAAAATCAATAAATAATAATGTCATAGACTTAAAGTCATACCTTTGAAGTCATAATGCATTGCAAGTGTTATTATGGAATGTTGTGCTGTGTTTTCAAGCGCTTCAATGTGCTGCTCTGCAAGGTTTGGAGACAGCGCGTGCGTTCACGGAGATCAAGAGCAGCCGCCGCAGGGGAGGGATACCATGGTAAATAGGTTACCTATTTACCATGGTATCTCTCCCCTGGGTGCGTTGTGTTTTGGTGAGCAATAATGCAGGAAAGCAACGGGCGGGATGGCGAGCTTGTCCTGCTGCTCCAACACAAGCTACCTTAAGAGCCGGTACGATGCGGGCAATGGGTGAAGTTCGTCAGGAGTACTGCATAAAAAAACGAGTGTGTTGTCGTGGCAGTTGGTGATCAAAGAAATAAAACAAAATAAAATCAATAAATAATAATGTCATAGACTTAAAGTCATACCTTTGAAGTCATAATGCATTGCAAGTGTTATTATGGAATGTTGTGCTGTGTTTTCAAGCGCTTCAATGTGCTGCTCTGCAAGGTTTGGAGACAGCGGGTGCGTTCACGGAGATCAAGAGCAGCCGCCGCAGGGGAGGGATACTATGGTAAATAGGTTACCTATTTACCATGGTATCTCTCCTCTGGGTGCGTTGTGTTTTGGTGAGCAATAATGCAGGAAAGCAGCGGGCGGGATGGCGAGCTTGTCCTGCTGCTCCAACACAAGCTACCTTAAGAGCCGGTACGATGCGGGCAATGGGTGAAGTTCGTCAGGAGTACTGCATAAAAAAACGAGTGTGTTGTCGTGGCAGTTGGTGATCAAAAAAATAAAACAAAATAAAATCAATAAATAATAATGTCATAGACTTAAAGTCATACCTTTGAAGTCATAATGCATTGCAAGTGTTATTATGGAATGTTGTGCTGTGTTTTCAAGCGCTTCAATGTGCTGCTCTGCAAGGTTTGGAGACAGCGCGTGCGTTCACGGAGATCAAGAGCAGCCGGAGATCAAGAGCAGCCGCCGCAGGGGAGGGATACCATGGTAAATAGGTTACAAAATAAAACAAAATAAAATACCATGGATACCATGGTAATAGGTTACCTATTTACCATGGTATCTCTCCCCTGGGTGCGTTGTGTTTTGGTGAGCAATAATGCAGGAAAGCAACGGGCGGGATGGCGAGCTTGTCCTGCTGCTCCAACACAAGCTACCTTAAGAGCCGGTACGATGCGGGCAATGGGTGAAGTTCGTCAGGAGTACTGCATAAAAAAACGAGTGTGTTGTCGTGGCAGTTGGTGATCAAAGAAATAAAACAAAATAAAATCAATAAATAATAATGTCATAGACTTAAAGTCATACCTTTGAAGTCATAATGCATTGCAAGTGTTATTATGGAATGGTGTGCTGTGTTTTCAAGCGCTTCAATGTGCTGCTCTGCAATATGAGGCGCCGTTCAGGAAAGAAATCATTCATTGTATCCACAACTATATTGAAATGATGGCGCATATATTGAATTTTGTTTGCACATGTATTGGTTTGCTGGCGTATGTATTGGTTTGCTGGGGCATCTATTGGTTTGCTGGCGTATGTATTGGTTTGCTGGGGCATCTATTGGTTTGCTGGCGTATGTATTGGTTTGCTGGGGCATCTATTGGTTTGCTGGCGTATGTATTGGTTTTTTCTTTGTTGGCACATCTATTGGTTTGGTCACGTATCTATTGGTTTACTGACACGTGTATTGGTTTGCTGGCGTATGTATTGGTTTGCTGGCGTATGTATTGGTTTGCTGGGACATCTATTGGTTTGCTGGCGTATGTATTGGTTTGCTGGCGTATGTATTGGTTTGCTGGCATATGCATTGGTTTGCTGGCGCATACATCGGTTTGAAATTTAAAGCAGGCATGATTTGGACAGCCACTGGCCCTGCACTTATAAGCACAATTTAATAAAATCTTTTTTTTTCCTCAGTAAAATTCAATGCAATATTATTTTTCTCGTAAATTCATAAAAAGTATCAGGGATCTTTACTTCTCAGGTATGTATAAAATGACCAGAGGAAGCATATAAATGGATCTCCCCTTAAGGACCCTAATATTTTCACGCGCTGGTGCTGTAGGTAATGGAAGGAGGAAACGTTAGAGAAGTTATGGAACGAATAATTACGGACCAAAGGCTTTTACAATCGTTAGCTGATGCGGTTAACCAAACACAGAGGAGAAATGTTGACATTGAGGTGATGGGTCAGTTTAATCGAAACACAGGCGATGAAGCCAGCTGTTCCACCCTGCCCAACACGGGTTGTAGTAACGCTATATACAACCTCCGTCGCAATTTTGGTTGCAAAAGACGAGGATTGGGACAGGGGTATGTTCATTAAGTATATGAAATATTTAAGTCTTTAGCGAGCTAAACTTTAAAATAATAACTTTACCTGTACCTTGTCAATAGCATATACATTATGTGTGTGTGTGAATAATATATAATAGCTGATTTCACTACGTACTATAATTTTGCAGAAGTTAAGCGTATTTTAAAATATAGTATAGTAAACGTGGTCACATGTTTGTTAACCCAGGACACGCAATTGTTTTTTTTTTTTAAACCAGACGTTTATTTACGTTTACGTTTTATTACGCACTGATGGTAAGATATCTGTAATATTAATCCTGTAAGGCTAAAAAAATATATATTTAAGGGAAGTGCTTTAGTTATGGAACTAGATGTGTTTCTTTGCCTTCCACATACAATGTACTGCTTATTAGAAACTATGAATTGGGAGACCTGCTATTTTTAAAAATAAGAGAGTTGGCTAAACGTGTGCAGCATATTTGCTACAGAAGTGGGCCTCACACTGGTAGGTGTATTTTGACTTTTAAAATACACATTATTTTTTTTCTTTAGTTATAGTTCGAGTTCCGCATTGAAGAACAACAGCCGGGAAAGTCCAACGTTTAGTAAAGAACTGGTTCTCCTTCCCGATAATACATTATCACATGTCCCAAGACGCGGCATGAAAGCTATGCTTTTTGAACACGGGCACGTGGTTTCAGCACTGGAATTTAACGTCAGCTGGGATGAGCAGGCAGTATTCCAATCAATCAAGAACGCATTCTCTGAAAAACTGAGTTCCTGCAGGTGGTTTTTTAAATTGTAGTAGTATTATTATTATTATTATTATTATTATTATTATTATTTATTTCTTAGCAGACACCCTTATCCAGGACGACTTACAATTGTTACAAGATATCACATTATTTTTACATACAGTTACCCATTTATACAGTTGGGTTTTTACTGGAGCAATCTAGGTAAAGTACCTTGCTCAAGGGTACGGCAGCAGTGTCCCCTACCAGGGATTGAACCCACAACCCTCCGGTCAAGAGTCCAGAGCCTTAACCACTACTCCACACTGCTGCTTGTGAGCTCATTAGCAGTTTTCACAGAGTTCTTTTGAAATTTGGTGTACATTAGTTTCGCCATGTGATTGTGTGCATGTGGTCTTTGCTGTAGTAATTATTTCAACAGTGCATCCCAATCAGTGTAAGTTAAGCATTTTATCATGTTTTCAATTAAGTCATAATAAACTTATTTTAAAGCGACTTTAATGTTTATACAGTGAAAGCAATGTAAAAAATAAACTACATAAAGACATTTACCCAAAGTTAACCTAATGTTGTAGCCACATGGTTTTGTCTTGGTGTACGTTAATATGTTAGTTTTTATTTTATTGTTTTTTGATGCAGAATTGAAATTCTACTAGGATGCCATAATAAACTCGTGAAACCATCTTTAACACCTGGGCAAAAACTAAATGGACACATGCTTAAAAAGATCTTTACCCAAAGGTCAATTTATGTCCGACCTGACAGGGTTCTTTTAGAACTTGGAGGAAAACGGGTAAGTATTGGATTTATCTAAATAAATAGTTAATCTCACTTTCAACCAAAGAGGTCTTTAGACATTGATCATTAAGCAATTTGAGGCTTTCAGAAATTGCAACATGGTGTTGACCGCACGCTTTTGGACACTGCTAAGTTTTCTGTGATGAGAAAATTGGGACAGGACAGAATTTTGAAGCTTATTTTGACCACTGCTAATTTGGGATGCTGTGACAGAAATATGATGATTCTTGGTTGTAAATCTCCCTCCTAACCTGTGAGGGCGCTAAGCAGCGAGGACTGAGTTCTTTGGACGGGCTGGCCTGACAGTTCTTTCCCCCGGTCAGGAAGTCGGTCAGTCTGGAAGAAAGCGAGACTCTGTTGCAAGAATGTATTGACCCGGAAAGTAAACAATGTAGTAGCCGCAGATTGTAAAGGCAGCTGCATTCGTTTACCAAGGGGTAATGCATGACAGCACATAAGGGGGACAGAGACTCGTAATTGGTTCCTTCGTATTGGTTTTTAGTGAGTAAAGCACCAGAAGCACGATACACCAATTTTAAGTGAAATTGTGAGTTGCGTTTTTGTTTGTTTGTAATTGTCTTGTACGTTACCAGACAGTTAACACAGTTCCGGAGCTGTCACCATGGGCAAGCACGAAACCGGACAACACTGCACCTTTGTCACAAATAAACCTGTATCACCCACCACAAGCACTACTGCACACACCCAGGACTGGTGACCGTGTTAGTATATTGTGGGACAGATATTTGTGTTTATTATTTGGGACTGCAACCCTGTTATATACTCTGCATTATTATTTGGTCACCACACCTGGATAAGAATAAAAACTGTTTGAAACCGGATTATAAATATGTGTGTGTTTCATTACAGCACTGCATCACACCTGCACGTACTACTTACCACTTTGCCACAGATGCATATAACAAAGTTCACAAATTTGTGAATAATCTTACAGTATAATGTGTGTTTTTTTACAGGCAGAAAATTCAGATGAAGGCATCATTGATGTAACTGAAGCTTCTGCTCTGTCTTTCTCATCTGTTCAGGTAAGTCAATATAAGTTTACATAATGCTGGCTGAAAAGTGTGGGTGTCTACACTAAATTACTTTTGGTTTGTCTGTCTAGTATTTGAAGTGTGTCTTTTTTAAGGTTGTATGATTTATATTTAAAGATTGTCATTTAAGTTTGAATTGCTTTATTTTCGTTCACAGCCTTCAGTTTGTGTTGAGAATACATCTCAGAGGGAGAATATGAGCAGCAAAAGCACATTTGCTGATGATCACTCACTACCTTCAGAAAGCCACATTTGCAGATCAGAATCTGTCACAGCTAAGACCAGTGTATGTGAGGGTACATATAGGTAACATATCTGAACCTACTATAAGTGATACAAAACATTGAATTTTTGTACTGAGTAAATAAAATGCGTGAATAGCTTAAGGTTAAGGAGAGTGCTGTATTTTGTGAGAAGCAGCAGTCATGATGTCAGCAGGGTAGTTCAGCAGGTCCGCTGTAAGAAGCTGATGGCAAGTGAGTTTAGGGAGAGACTCATTTGTTTGATTCTGAAATTAACTAGCAGATCAGCTGTTGTATCAGCCATAACTTTTCTGTTTGCTTCATGTTTAAAGAAAAAAAAAAATAGGATGGCAGCAAGTATGAACCAAGTACAGTCTATTCCAAAAACAGCATTGACATTCTGTTACCAATAGGCTACCATAACAAATGCATTATATATATATATATATATATATATATATATATATATATATATATATAGATATATATATATATATATATATATAGATATATATATATATAGATATATATATATAGATATATAGATATATATATCTATATATATATATCTATATATATATATATAGATATATATATATATATATATAGATATATATATATATCTTAGCAGACGCCCTTATCCAGGGTGACTTAAAATTGTTACAAGATATCACATTATTTTTACATACAATTACATTATTTTATCTTTTTACACATTATTTTTTACATACAATTACCTTATTTTATCTTTTTACACATTATTTTTACATACAATTACCTTATTTAATCTTTTTACACATTATTTTTACATACAATTACCTTATTTAATCTTTTTACACATTATTTTTACATACAATTACATTTTATCTTTTTACACATTATTTTTTACATACAATTACCTTATTTAATCTTTTTACACATTATTTTTACATACAATTACCTTATTTAATCTTTTTACACATTATTTTTACATACAATTACCTTATTTAATCTTTTTACACATTATTTTTACATACAATTACATTTTATCTTTTTACACATTATTTTTTACATACAATTACCTTATTTAATCTTTTTACACATTATTTTTACATACAATTACCTTATTTAATCTTTTTACACATTATTTTTACATACAATTACCTTATTTAATCTTTTTACACATTATTTTTACATACAATTACATTTTATCTTTTTACACATTATCTTTTACATACAATTACATTATTTTATCTTTTTACACATTATTTTTACATACAATTACCTTATTTTATCTTTTTACACTATTTTTACATACAATTACCCATTTATACAGTTTGGGTTTTTACTGGAGCAAGAAAGGTAAAGTACCTTTCTTAAGGGTACAGCAGCAGTGTCCCCCACCTGGGATTGAACCCACAACCCTCCAGTCCAGAGCCCTAACCACTACTCTACACTGGTATTACCTGGTATATATATATATATATATATATATATATATATATATATATATATATATATATATATATATATATAAAAAAATAATAATTTTGCTTAAAGGGAGTTGAACATATTCTTAATTCATGGTATTCTGGTGTGTGTGTGTTTTTTTTCTGTGACTAAAACTAACTACATACAAGTAAACTTTTTTTTAACCATGTGATTATTTTTGTAATCCTTTGACATTCCTAATTGGAGTAAAACAGCAATATCCACAATACTAGATTTTCCATGTTTGTAAAAATGTTTTGTCCTGTGTTTTCATTTTAAAGGAATTATGTAGATCTTTTGGATACTGGAAGTCTTTCAGACGATTCAGATTTAAATGAAGCCATTTCCCGATCTCTTGTGGACATTCAACCTATGCTGTAAGTATCGTATACAGTACATAAGTTACGTATGAGTATGACAATACAAATTGTTGAAGTTAGCTATTTTCTTTTAATCTTTCAGGGAAGAAAGCTGTTCATTGAAAGAAATACTTAAGCCCCTTGAAAATTCACTCAGCAGTGAAGTTGTTCGTTACAATATTACAAGGAGAAATGTTTGGGATGGTACTGTCCGAGCCATGAGCCGACCTAACTTCTCACCAACCAAGCAGATGGACATAAAATTTACTGATAATGAAGGAATTTCTGAAGGTGCAGTAGATCTCGGTCGTCCAAAACGTGAATTTTTGCGCCTAGTTCTGGAATACGTTCTGGATCACAGCGGAATGTTTGAAGGACCACAAGGAAAAAAAGTTCTTGCTTGCAGTATTGCAGGTAAAATACTGGGAGGGGGGGATCCAGAATAGAAGTGTTCTTATTTCATGAAAATTCTGTTTAATACTGAAAGGTAATTTACCATTGTTTTATTTTTAATATTTATTTTTACTTAATGATCCCTTTGTTACTTTGATATATGTAGGTAGGTATCTATAGGTGAGGATGCAATCACAACTTTCACCCACTTGCAAACTCCAAACCCACTATTCAATTACTCAGTTCTTGTTTTCCATTTAGGTAGATTCAAGAAGCTACCAAAAAAAAGTGAAGCATTTATAATTTGTAATTCACGGGTAGATCCAAAATTCTATTTAATCCCTGCTATAGTATCCCTCTTATAAAGGTTTACAGCAAATTGCAACTTAATTTAATTGAACATTAAGATCCATTTTAAAATGGGTTTAATATTTAACCTTTTTATTTCAGATAACATTTAAAAATCCTTATGTCTTTATTATTTTAGCACTTAAGGGCAACAGCTACTTCTATGCTGGACAGCTGATGGCTATGTCAATCATTCATGGAGGTCCACCTCCTCAGTTTTTGTCTCCAGTTCTCACTGAGGCACTGATATGTGGACCTGATAAAGTAATTGTATCTGCAGAGGATGTGGCAAACGAAGAAATCCGTTCACAAATAATACTGGTGAGTTGTTAACTTGTTTTTTTCATTTCTCAATTTGATGTATATGCATTAAAGGAGAAAAGCATATCCCAGAATATTAAATTTAAACACAAAGAAAAATGTTTACAGTAGCTACAGTAATGTTTTGTTATGATTTAAATATGTATTAAGATCAATCAATATGTTAATATGTCCCATATTTCAATAACACTCAGGTAGGTGATCCTGCACTACTGTGGAGCTCGACACCTTGACCATTTTGTTCACTAATGTTTTTTTTTTTTTTAGTAAAAGGGGATTAAGTTGTTTTTTTATCAAAGAGCATCTTGTAAATGCAAGCAGCAGCAAAAAGAAGTCTGTTTATACATATTAACATTTTTTGAGAGATTTTGCCTTCCCTTTAACAAGTGAGCCAGTCTTGCCTGTTAATTGAAAGTGTTTGTTCTTTCTGAAAGGTTATGCTAGTGACTGATCTGATTTACTACCAAAACTTCTAACAGGAATAAAATATTGCAATTTAACCTACTACAGATCATAAAAAGTCTTGGATTAACAGTAATAGATTGAGAGGGGCAACACTTTTCAGTTTTCAGATCTTGAAAGTACTTCATCTCAGGAGTACAGTTCTCTACACTGGTGTTAATTTAATTTTTTTTCTTTCTTAAATCACTTGACTTGCTACTTTTTGTTTTAAGATATAAAAATTCAGAATTCTTTATTTTTTTTAAAAGTCATTATAAATGTGATTGAGGGTCTTTTTTTTGTTAGATCAGGGATGCCAGTTCAGAAGATGCTTTAGAAGATGCTGTCAGTAAAGCTTCCAGCATTTTGGCATTGTCAGGGTGCTTCAGGCGAATTGATATGCAAAACCGAGGAGAGGTAGCTATAGATATAGCCAGTTGGTATGTGCTGCAGAGAACCAGGGCTGCATATGAGAGGTAAAAACTGTATTAAAACAGTAAGTTATTTTCTGTAACAAACTAGCAGTTCTTGGTAGTATTCCTGTTAATAAGTTGTCTGTATAGTACACTTTATAGTTACAAGCCTTGCACACCTAGTTGCACCTGTGAGTAAATACAAAACAGATGTGCAATACTTTACCTTTGGTGTAACTACATAACCTCACTGACATTTTGTTCTCAGTTTTTCCGAGGGCCTTGCGGCACTTGGCATGCTCAATGCCTTGAAGACCTATCCTGTGCAGCTGAGATGTCTTTTTGTGGAGAGCATAGAGAGACTGACTGCTGAACATTTAGAAAATCTTTTCAAAGTTCATCTTTCGGAAGCTGGCAGCAACAAATATCATGGCGAATGCATTACGCTTGGTTTTTGGAGAGATTATTTGCAGGATGCTGAATGTAAGATTGGCTATTAAATTGCTTAATTTGCTTAATTAAATGAAGTGAGATATTTATAATGCAAGATGCTCTTAAATTGTATCATAGTTGTTTTGTCTGTCTAATGTAATTCTTTTTATATTCTTGTAGAATGCATTCTTATTGTAAAAGTACTGCCAATATTTCTTTACAGTGAAATTAACAACAGTTTCGTTGGAAGAAGTTCTTGTTTTTGTAACTGGAAGTGACACAATTCCAGCACTAGGATTCAGTCCTGCTCCTTCTGTCGAGTTCCTCCATGACGAAGATCACAGGTTCCCAATTGCTAATACCTGTGAGAACGTAATTCGACTGCCACTGAAGAGCAAATATGAATATTTCAAAAAGGACATGGACTTTGGAATAAAAAATTCCCATGGATTTGGAAGGCCTTAAATTATGTAAAACCCACAGCTGCTGCTTCTGCAGGGTCATGAGGAGGAGAGGAGTGGGGGGGGGGGGGAAAAGTGAAGTGAAGTGGGGTGGGGAGGGAGGAGAAGTGGGGAGGTAGGTGGGGGGAGGAGAGGTTGAGAGGGGAGGGGGTGTATATATTTCCTAGTATAGCATACAAATGACCATTTTTGCCACTCCTGTGATGTATTTTATTTTGAAGAGAAGTGCATCTGTCTTTGCATTTGTTTAGATCAGTGGTTCTAAACTCTGGTCCTGGAGGACCCCTGTGTCTGCTAGTTTTTGTTGTTGCTGTTACTCTTAATTGCACTAATAATGTGCTTAATTTTCATTGTTCTAAACATGGAAATAATTGAAAGTTTTAAGTTACAGGTGATTTAGTCTCCCAACTCTGAGTTAAGTGTTGAAAATTAATTAGAAAGCTCTGGTTTGATCACTTTACACAAAGATCAGAATTTGATTTTTCTTCAAATTTGGTCATGTTCAATTCAAAAATTGTCTTTTTCATTCAATGTCAGAAATCGCCAATAAAGTGAAACATATGCTATATGTTTTAGTAAGATATAAAAAATAAAAGAAAGACTCTAAGGAATTTAGATCATCTTTGTTTATTTGACATTAAATACAATGTGTGAAACTTTCTGCACTCTAAGAAGGTGAAACTGTAGTGGATACATGTTGTTGTAGATCATTTTCTTTAACACAGCTCACTAAAGGAACAGCAGTAGAGTATAAGCCATTCTCCTAATCATCCTTTTTGTATTACTCAGTATTTCCTTAAACAGTTGCATTGTGAGTATTGTTAGCTACAGTTTTACACTGCAAACTTTCAGAACAACGATCTAGATCGTAATGCAGTAAAACTCACTCACTAAATGCACGACATATAAACCCTACCATTGTATTCTGTCAATGAATCTTGAGCAGTCTAGATCAGTGGTTCTCAACCCTGGTCCTGGAGAGCCTCTGTCCAGCTGGTTCTATAGGTAACCATTAAAGCACCTAATTTATAAACACCTGGAACTATTTCATTGTGATCAATTAAGATGTGATTTGTTAAATTAAGTAATTTAGGGATTATTTGGAACAAATAAAATGACCCTCTACAGCCCTCAATGACCAGAGTTCCCTTAATTGAACAAGTTATTTGCTTAATTGATTAATAGCTTCCATGTGTTCCCAGTCTTTAGAAATTGGTGATTTAGGGTGCCCTATAAAACTTATTGGACAGGGGCTCTCCAGGACCACTGGTCTACAATCGGAGGATGTGTAGAGGAGAAATACTAAAGACAAGGACTGTCACAAAATGCCTTGGTATGAATAGTAGCAACTCTCATATACAACTTCATACATATCCAATATATAGAACATTTTTATAATAAAAAATACAATAAAGATGTGACTTCAAAATTCTGTTCACCTTTGCTCATTTATATGTAAATACTGCAGTGTTTTTTTTTTAAAACAGCTCTGATGTAAAGAAAAAAGAAAAAACATTTTTCATTTCCTAGAGGTATTGGTGAAATGATTATTGTAATCAAATAAAGTGGAATTTAAAGGTGGGTTGGAATTAAAGGCCCCCACCCCCAGCTTTCAGTTGACTATATCTGAATTTGTAAATATGTTTGTACTTGGAGGTAGTGCTCAATGCCATGATTGCCATCATCTAACATGGGATTAACAGTTTCATTCAAATAAGCTTCTTGCTCTTGTGACAAAGTACTTGATGAAACACTATTCACAGCAGTACATTCATTTGAAACAGCATGGTAACATATCTCACCATTTTGAGTGTCGTCCAGCAATTCATAGCATGAGCAATCATTATGCTGAAGGACACCAGAATTCCACAACTGCAGTGGTGTCATGGAATGCTCTGTACTGAGGCAGTGATTGTTCCACTGCTGTACAAACTCTTTGACAGCAGTATTAATTCTGGGTAAATAAACATAATGCAAAGCACGCATGTCAGTTGCTGACATAATATCCAAGAAATGATTGGCCTCTAAAAACAGAAACAAGTCTTTATAGTAGAAAGTTAAAACCCTATTCAGCTCAGCCCAGAGTCTTTCAATGCGCTGATTGTGCACACTTCTCCCTACAATGAAACTACCCCTGCCTAAACCTCGTTGATGCACCATAAATCGTGCAACATCTATATTTTCAAGACCTGCATCTCCACGGACACGACAGGGTAGTCCAAATTGGCGTACACCTTCCTGAAACAAGTTGAGAACTGTGTGTGCTCTGAACTTTCAATTTGCCTAATCAGAGCTTTTTAATTATTTTAAACAGTTGGATATTTCAAATTGTGTATAAAATTGTATAAGAAACTTGACATCTCCAACTTTTTTAAAAGCTTAACAATTTAAAACTTCTAATGAAGCAAATTCTTAGTTCAATTGAGTGTTCAGTGAAGTAACTGAGAGCTCAGTTGGAAGAAAAACCAGCAGTGGAGGGGGGGGGGGGGCCCATGACCAAGACTGAGAACCACTGCACTGAATCATGCCGTCCCACAACGCAAACCATTACACAGGAACAATGGGGAAATAATTACATTGTTACCTTGTTTTATAATAACAGTAATATGTTCACATTTAAAATAATATTTTTATTGTTTAAAATATGTATTTGAATATTTTAGCAAAATGTGCTAATTTTCCTAAGTTTTATATTGGGCAATACTAATTTTGATAAAAATCCAGGCCTAAGCAGAATGTCTGTTAAGAAAAAAGCTCTCCCCAGAGTTGATTGGGTCTGCGGATGTTGTAAATTCTCCTTCGAATGGCCTGTCTTCGTCTAATTGCTCTCCCAACTGGATCTATGACACAGAGGCGTTCGCGTATTCTTCTTCTCTGAACTCTTAGACCACGACTTCGAATGCTTCCAGAAACATAGGTTTCACCAACATTGGGTGTTGCAGAAAGCACTTGTTGAATAAGGGAGTCAAGCTCTTCATCAGAAATATTACTAAATGACTCATTTGCCAAGAGACCAAGCTGTGCCCTGTGGTTAAACAAAGTGCGAACACTGATGTTTAAGATGCTGGCAATTGAGGTCCATCTATATCCAAGTTCTTGAAGGCAATAAATTTGAGATGATGTTAAGTTGTACCTAAGGATAAACATAAGAAAAATGTATGCACCAGTAGTTTACTTTTTTACATTAAAAATAATATTAAATGGTAATTGTCATTAAATATCTATTGAAGTTATTGTTAGGCAAGCAGCTGTAATCTACATTAATATATTCTACCCATTAAACGTGGTCTTATTGGTGTTTGAAACCTGTGCTTATAAAAAACTCAAGATACTTTCTGATGTCACATGAACCATTTACAGCAGCATGCAACACTGTGACATGGGGAGAATGTAGTGTGGTGTTCAAATATTTGGAAATGTGTTTTTAAAGAGGCACAGGGATTTTCTCCAGTATCATAATATACAAAGCAGTGTGAGGGGAGGCATGGGACATTAAATACATATAGTAATACATATAGTAATAATACATTTTATGTATAGAGCACCTTTCATTAAACCCCCATGGCGTTGAACATACAATACAAAGAAAACGGCAATAGAATAACCTAAGAAGAAACAATACAAACATGTTTTTAAAACAACAGAGAGATGAGCTGTTTGCATGAGTTATAGTCAGCAGCAGCCTTGTGCAGAAGTTATCTAAGTGCTGTAAATACTGGAAATATAAGTACTAAATTTTCTTTCAGATATATTTTCTTATTCCATAATGAAAATGTGTCCTTTTTCAGGTAAACTGTAAACAAACACTACAACTTTTTTTTTTTTTTTTTTACTAAACTAAACCATTTAAATTAATAGTACAATACATAATAAAGATTAAGTCTTATGTCTAAACAGAAACAGATACAGTAACTATATCTTGTACCTTGGTCGACCAACCTCCCCAGCTCTGACGACATTTGAAAAAAAATGTGAACAACCAGAAACCTCCAATTCTTGACTGAAGTGATAAATCTGTTCATAAAGGCTTTCTACAAGGGAAT